>NC_047117.1:4702140-5002140 GCF_902500255.1 Thalassophryne amazonica | reverse complement strand
CAAGTTCTAGATGAATAGCACTTTGATGCTATTTGTTTTATCATCACCAGTGTTGCCACAGTTACTTTGAAAAAGCAACCCAATTACTGATTAATCCTTGAAAAAATAACTTATTTACTTTACTGATTACTCAATTTCAAAAGGAATTAAGTTAGATTTAGTCATTACTTTCAGCAGCTGCCGACAATACCCCCCCGCCACCTCAACATGAAAATGATAACCAGTTTTTCCAATGCTCCATTTATTTAAATTCATACTAAACATTTTAGTTGTTGAACTTATTATTATTATTATTGATAGTAGTAGTAGTAGCGTGAAAAATCATCTTCAAAATTGGACCTTTAATCTAATGCTGTGTTCACACCGGACGCCACAACATCGCGTCCCTCGCCTGCCAATGGACACGCCACCATCGCCTGGTGTGTCGCTCTGCTTTCGCTGCGAAAATTTGCCCCAATTGCTGTGCTCTATTTGTCATGGAAAGCTGACAAACGTCGCCAGCGGCACCATTCCTGGGTTCACAACATCCTCATGAGACGTTCCCAATTCGGGGAGTTTTATTATTTGCTGCAGGAGCTGCGTTTGGACGACGGCCGCTTTCAGCGGTACTTCCACCTAAGGACCCAGTTTGAGGACCTCCTGTCCTGTTCGCGCGCACACGTGAACAATAAAAAATAAATAAATAAATAAAAAAAAATGGCTGCCGCTGCTGCTGAGGTACTGCTGTTCACTCTCCCCTCAAACTCTAACTGTGTTATAAACTAGTCACCATTTGTTTTATTATACATCTGTGTAGTTAATAAAATTATCTTCACGGACGATTCGTTTATGTGCGCACGTGAAAAAAAAAACTGGCTGCTGCCACTGCTGCTCGCTGTCCCCTCCAACTCTGTCATAATTGTGTTATAAACTAGTCACCATTTCTTTTATTATACATCTGTGTAGTTAATAAATAAAATAATCTTCACGGGCAATTCGTTCGCACGCGCACGTGAAAAAAAATGGCTGCTGCCGCTGCTGCTCGCTCTCCCCTCAAACTCTGTCATAATTATGAAATAAAGGATAAAAGGGAGATAGGTCCTGCTCACATGCTGGCTGACAGAGACAGGACATGTCCACATCAAGTATAAACTCCAGATATCTCCACATCACTACATATCCAGTCCCTGATTGGTCATTGCGGCGCAACAAGAGGAAAAAGTTCAGATTTTTCAACTTGGGGAGGAGGGCAACGTGATGCGATATTGCGCCACAAACGTGCCAGTTGCTCAAAATCACTTCATTCGAACCCTCGACCTCCACCTGCCCACAGGACAGCTTTAATGCTACGACCAACCGTTTGATTAAGATTGACTTTTTGGGCACCCCTGATTTATATGGTATAAAAATTAAAAAATAATAGTAACGCACAGTGACTTGGAGAAGTAATTTTAATCTGATTACCGATTTGGAAATATTAACGTGATGGATTACTAGTTACTGAAAAAAATTATTAAATTAGATTGTCTTACTAAGTAACAGGTTACCGGCATCACTAGTCATCACTTACTTGCTTGGCAAATAAAGAGCGTTACTGGAGTGGCAACATTTTCTGCTTTGGATCATTTTGTCATCCTGCCCAGCATCCAGTTTATATAGTACGATTGTGTGTGCATTTGAACAGTGTTGCACATCTACAGCATGCAGATTAGGCCATAGTTATTGGATTTATCAGTTTACAGATCTGCCGACTGCTCTAAAAATCGCAGACTCAGAGAAGAACAAAAATTGCCCCTGGGCACTTTTTTTAAAAGCTTTTCCCACTGACTGCTTGGTGTCTCACCCAAAACTGTTAGGACTCAAGAGTGACTTCAAGAGTGGTGCTATGTCCTGGGTTTGTGAATTTTAACTGAAACACTACATTATGGATTAAACTGAATTTTTTTTAATCAGAGCGCTTTCAAAGGTCCATGTGCCAGTGCATCCTGTCTGGCCATGGAGGTGCTGCACTATCTAATGGAATTAAGTTTTAATTTGTGCACAGGCTGTGCACGCATAGTCTGGCTGTGCACGCATGTGGAAATAAGTCTAATGCTGCTGGGCAGCCTGGGCCTGCTATGACCCCTGTGCATGCAATGACTGTGGGCTTCACCTGTGTGGAGAATGTGGATGAGGTGATCTGGATTTAGTATTTTTATTTTCATTGTCTGTGAGGACTTCAGGGGTGAAAAGTAAGCCGGAACGCAGCGGTACACCTCTGAAGAACAACTTTCACCCCTGTTTATAATTGGAGAGGAAAGAAAGAGAAACTTCCAGCAACAACCCCCAAAAAAACAACTTTGTGAAGCAGCCGCTGATCTTCTGATCATGCTCAGCAGACTCAGCGGGAGACCCGATGGAATCACCACAAAGCTGCCGCTGGTGCGAGAGCCCTATCAATTTTCAAGCAAATTTCTCCAGGTGGCGGTTCTACACCAATTTTATTGAGGGGGTGCCTGGCTGGGACCAGGGTTTGTCAGAGGGGCACATTCAACTCAGGGCAAAAAAATCTGAAATCTTATTTGATTTCTTTTTATTTTCATGTGATTTCTAGAGGTTAACTGTTGTAACCAAAGTGAAACCTTCAAAATATGAGACACAAATATAAAAAACTGTATTGACTTGACAAAATAATCAGCAGATGAACTGATAATGAAAATAATTGTTACGTGCAGCCTTGGTTCAGTTTCTCAGTCCAAAAGTATATACATACATTGGCTGCTCTACCATTACAGCAAATGTATTCTGCAGTTTTTGTGATTTCTGGCAAACTGATCAACAAATGAGTCAAGACTCAATGCTCTCCTTAATCTCGTACCGTTCATTGTGGATCTGAGGCATGTTTTCACAAGTTTTAACTTAGAAAAACTTTGTTCACAAGAAGCAGTACTCACTGGGATCTTCTTCTTCTTTGTCTTTCGGCTGTTCCCGTTAGGGGTCGCCACAGCAGATCAATTGTTTCCATCTCACCCTGTCCTCTGTATCTTCCTCTGTCACACCAACCACCTGCATGTCCTCTCTCAGCACATCCATGAACCTCCTCTTTGGTCTCCCTCTTCTCCTCCTGCCTGGTGGCTCCATCCTCAGCATCCTTCTCCCTATATACCCTGGGTCCCTCCTCTGCACATGTCCAAACCATCTCAATCTCGCCTCTCTGACTTTGTCTCCAAACCGTCCCACCTGAGCTGTCCCTCTGATATGTTCATTCCTAATCTTGTCCATTCTTGTCACTCCCAAAAAGAATCTCAACATCTTCAGCTCTGCCACCTCCAGCTCTGCCTCCTGTCTTTTTGTTAGTGCCACTGTCTCTAAACCATACAACATAGCTGGTCTCACTACTGTTTTGTAAACTTTCCCCTTCAGTTTTGCTGATATTCTTCGGTCACAAATCACTCCTGCCACCTTTCTCCACCCACTCCACCCTGCCTGCACTCTCTTCTTGACTTCTCTACCACACTCTCCATTACTTTGAACAGTTGACCCCAAATATTTAAACTCATCTACTTTCACCACTTCTACTCCTTGTAACTGCACTATTCCACTGGGCTCCCTCTCATTCACACACATGTACTCAGTCTTGCTTCTACTGACTTTCATTCCCCTTCTCTCCAAAGCATATCTCCACTTCTCCAGACTAGACTCAACTTGCTCTCTACTCTCACTACAGATCACAATGTCATCTGCAAACATCATAGTCCATGGGGACTCCTGTCTGATCTCATCTGTCAACCTGTCCATCACCACTGCAAACAAGAAAGGACTCAGAGCTGATCCTTGGTGTAGTCCCACCTCCACCTTGAATGAGTCTGTCATTCCGACTGCGCATCTCACCGCTGTCACACTACAACCCCTGGCAAAAATTATGGAATCACCGGCCTCGGAGGATGTCCATTCAGTTGTTTAATTTTGTAGAAAAAAAGCAGATCACAGACATGACAAAACTAAAGTCATTTCAAATGGCAACTTTCTGGCTTTAAGAAACACTATAAGAAATCAAGAAAAAAATTGTGGCAGTCAGTAACGGTTACTTTTTTAGACCAAGCAGAGGGAAAAAAATATGGAATCACTCAATTCTGAGGAATAAATTATGGAATCACCCTGTAAATTTTCATCCCCAAAACTAACACCTGCATCAAATCAGATCTGCTCGTTAGTCTGCATCTAAAAAGGAGTGATCACACCTTGGAGAGCTGTTGCACCAAGTGGACTGACATGAATCATGGCTCCAACACGAGAGATGTCAACTGAAACAAAGGAGAGGATTATCAAACTCTTAAAAGAGAGTACATCATCTCGCAATGTTGCAAAAGATGTTGGTTGTTCACAGTCAGCTGTGTCTAAACTCTGGACCAAATACAAACAACATGGGAAGGTTATTAAAGGCAAACATACTGGTAGACCAAGGAAGACATCAAAGCGTCAAGACAGAAAACTTAAAGCAATATGTCTCAAAAATCGAAAAAGCACAACAAAACAAATAAGGAACGAATGGGAGGAAACTGGAGTCAACGTCTGTGACCGAACTATAAGAAACCGCCTAAAGGAAATGGGATTTACATACAGAAAAGCTAAACGAAAGCCATTATTAACACCTAAACAGAAAAAAACAAGGTTACAATGGGCTAAGGAAAAGCAATCGTGGACTGTGGATGACTGGATGAAAGTCATATTCAGTGATGAATCTTGAATCTGCATTGGGCAAGGTGATGATGCTGGAACTTTTGTTTGGTGCCGTTCCAATGAGATTTATAAAGATGACTGCCTGAAGAGAACATGTAAATTTCCACAGTCATTGATGATATGGGGCTGCATATCAGGTAAAGGTACTGGGGAGATGGCTGTCATTACATCATCAATAAATGCACAAGTTTACGTTGATATTTTGGACACTTTTCTTATCCCATCAATTGAAAGGATGTTTGGGGATGATGAAATCATTTTTCAAGATGATAATGCATCTTGCCAGCAAAAACTGTGAAAACATTCCTTGCAAAAAGACACATAGGGTCAATGTCATGGCCTGCAAATAGTCCGGATCTTAATCCAATTGAAAATCTTTGGTGGAAGTTGAAGAAAATGGTCCATGACAAGGCTCCAACCTGCAAAGCTGATCTGGCAACAGCAATCACAGAAAGTTGGAGCCAGATTGATGAAGAGTACTGTTTGTCACTCATTAAGTCCATGCCTCAGAGACTGCAAGCTGTTATAAAAGCCAGAGGTGGTGCAACAAAATACTAGTGATGTGTTGGAGCGTTCTTTTGTTTTTCATGATTCCATAATTTTTTCCTCAGAATTGAGTGATTCCATATTTTTTTCCCTGTGCTTGGTCTAAAAAAGTAACCGTTACTGACTGCCACAATTTTTTTTTCCTGATTTCTTAATAGTGTTTCTTAAAGCCAGAAAGTTGCCATTTGAAATGACTTTAGTTTTGTGTCATGTCTGTGATCTGCTTTTTTCCTACAAAATTAAACAACTGAATGAACATCCTCCGAGGCCGGTGATTCCATAATTTTTGCCAGGGGTTGTATTCTTGTACATGTCTTGCACTACCCTAACATACTTCTCTGCCACTCCAGACTTCCTCATACAATGCCACAACTCTTCTCTTGGCACCCTATCATAAGCTTTTTTCTAAGTCCACAAACACACAATGTAACTCTTTCTGTCCTTCTCTGTACTTTTCCAACAGTATTCTCAGAGCAAACATTGCATCTGTAGTGCTCTTTCTCGGCATGAAACCATATTGCTGCTCACAGATCTTCACCTGTTTTCTAAGCCTAGCTTCTACTACTCTTTCCCATAACTTCATGCTGTGGCTGATCAGCTTTATGCCTCTGTAGTTACAGCAGCTCTGCACATCACCCTTGTTCTTGAAAATAGGAACCAGCACACTTCGTCTCCACTCCTCAGGCATCCTCTCACTTTCCAAGATTTTATTAAACAATCTGGTTAGAAACTCTACTGCCATCTCTCCTAGACATTTCCATGCCTCCATTGGAATGTCATCTGGACCAACTGCCTTTCCACTCTTCATCCTCTTCATAGCAGCCCTCACTTCTTCCTTGCTAATCTCTTTTACTTCCTGATTTACTCTCACCACATCATCCAGCCTTTTCTCTCGCTCATTTTCTTTATTCATCAACTCTTCAAAATATTCCCTCCACCTTCTCAGCACACACTCCTCACTTGTCAGCACATTACCATGTGCATCTTTTACCACCCTAACCTGATGCACATCCTTTCCAGCTCTGTCCCTTTGTCTGGCCAATCGGTACAAGTCCTTTTCTCCTTCCTTACTATTCAACTTCTTGTACAGCTCGCAACATGCCTTTTCCTTTGCCACTTCTCTTCTCGCCTTACACCGTACCGCATTTCCTTGTAATCCTGTCTACTTTCTTCATCTCTCCGACTATCCCCAAACTTTTTCGCCAACCTCTTTCTCCTTATGCTTTCCTGGACCTCTTCATTCCACCACCAAGTCTCCTTGTCTTCCTTCCACTGTCCAGATGTCATACCCAGTACTGCCCTAGCTGTCTCCCTCACCACATCTGCAGTACGTTTCCAGTTGTCCAAAATTGCTTCCCCTCCAACTAGTGCTTCTCTCACCTGCTCACTAAATTTCATACAACAGTCTTCCTCCTTCAGCTTCCACCATCTGATCCTTTGTTGAGCTCTCACTCTCTTCTTCTTCTTTACCTCTAAAGTCATCCTACAAACAGCCATCCTATGCTATCTAGTGACACTCTCTCCTGCTACCACCTTACAATCTGTGATTTCTTTTAGGTTGCATCTCCTATAAAGAATGTAGTCCACCTGTGTGCACCTTCCTCCACTCTTATATGTTACCCTGTGCTCCTCCCTTTTCTTAAAGTAGGTATTCACCACAGCCATTTCCATCCTTTTTGCAAAATCAACTACCATCTGTCCTTCCCCATTCCTATCCTTGATACCATATCTACCCATTACTTCCTCATCACCTCTGTTCCCTTCACCAACATGCCCATTGAAGTCTGCTCCTATCACCACTCTTTCATACTTGGGCACACTCTCCACCAACTCATCTAACACACTCCAGAAATCTTCTTTCTCCATCTCACAACCTACCTGTGGGGCATATGCACTGATGATATTCATCATCACCCCTTCCATTTCCAACTTCACACTCATCACCCTGTCAGACACTCTCTTAACCTCCAACACACTTTTAACATACTCTTCCTTTAAAATGACCCCAACACCATTTCTCTTCGTGTCCTCACCATGGTACAACAACTTGTACCCACCGCCGATGCTCCTGCTCTTACTTCCCTTCCACTTGGTCTCTTGCACACACAATATGTCTACCTTTCTCCTCTCCATCATATCAGCCAGCTCTCTCCCTTTACCAGTCATACTACCAACATTCAAAGTCCCCACTCTCATTTCCACCCTTCTAGTTTTCTTCTTCTCCCGCTGTTCGTGGCAACGTTTTCCTCCTCTTCTTCGTCGTCTTCACCCAGCAGTAGCCCAATTTCCACCGGCACCCTGTTGGGCAATAGCACCGGTGGCGGACGTTGTTAACCCGGGCCGCGACCGATCCGGTATGGGAATTCGATTCTGAGTCTGCATAGTTGGGTTGGCTTGTTTTACGCCGGATGCCCTTCCTGACGCAACCCTCCTCATTTATCCGGGCTTGGGACCGGCACTCAGAATGTACTGGCTGCACACCCCATGTGGCTGAGTTCAGTACTCACTGGGATCACAACTGCTATTTTACAGAGTCTGTAGAGCTCAAAAAAAATAAAAAAATAAAACACTTCTTGATATGGGTCAATGAACCATAGCAGCTCTACTGTACTGCAGGGTCTCTGCATCCCAGTCTGTAGTTTCCTGTTTTTATTTCGGAGAAATTTTCTCTAAAATAAATGTAAATTTGATGAATACATGAAAATAATAACAGAATGTGCTGCCCGTGACATGTTGAAGTAGATTTTAATTTTAAACGTTATCATTTCTAGTAGATTACAGCAGCTGCCAATGTCTTCATATCTTTAAGTGCCTGCAAGAATCTAATCTACTTTCACCCCGGTCTGTGTATGTGCCTTGCGATTAGAAAGACACTTCCAAAAAAATTAACCATGCAATGAATTTAGATTCATTAATCACTAATCTTGTAACTACCTTTATTTAATCACTTGACAGCACTAGGTTATATATTTTATTTTACTAACTTGGGCAAGTTTTCAGGTCTGACTGGGGGGATATTCTGAGTCTCATCTGGCAACACTGGTTACGGCCTGTAAGCTTCAAATTTTATCTCCAAATACATATTCTAATTAAATCTGGCTTCATATGGTTATTAATTGTGAAAAAAACTAACAAACCTGCTTTGTCATGAGAACTGTAAAAAGCCTCCAGTAGTTTCCTTTGTCGCTCGTTCTCCTCTTTTAATCGGCAAACTTCCTCCTTGTATTCTGCTTTTAATCGACAAAGTTGCTCCTCGTATTCTGCGATCGTTCTTTCAAGCAGCTCAAATATCTCTTCATCATCATCATCATCTGCAGGTAGTCGCTGCTTCAGTAACGCTCTCAGCATTTGGACTTTAGACATTTTCACACAATAACACAAACTGTTTCTACGCACAAAAGGCCCCGTTAGCAGGCTAAGCTAACTCCGCTAGCTTTGGAAGCTAACAGGTGTTTGACAAAACAACGGCAAAGGAGTCCGATGGCAAATATTCATTTAAAAACTTCAAAATATTAAGGGGGAAAACGTGAATCGCCAAATTTCCATATTTCATCCGGATTCAGGTTTTATCTGTTGTGATTCTTTTCAGACGGACGCTGTTAAACGAACAAAGCGTCTTTCCTTCTTCTCTCTCCTTTGATTGGCGGCTGGCAACCATCAACGTAGGTCCATACCGCCACCTACTGAAGCGGGTGTGGCAATGGATGTATAGATACTTCAGGGTACATTCCAGTTAGTGTTAAGTGCACATACAAAATAATAATAATAATAAAACAAAAATAACAATGATAATAATAAGAGAAGAACCAAAATTGTAACTACCTAGCCAGATTAACACAATGCCTACACTATCTTATAAAGCCCCGTTCCCTTCAGAAAGTCCATCAGTGCCCGTAAACATTTGCTATCACTTTTACCTAGAATGCCCTGCATTAAGTTGGTTCCACTCCTCCAGCCAATGCAAAGGAGTCGGTATCGGGTTATTTGGTCACGTGACTTTTAGTCAGGATTCTGACATTTTGCTGATTGGCTGAGACACGCCGCTCTCTGATTGGTTGCAGCCTTTGTTTACAACGTAGCAGTGGTACCACAGTCTCTGGAGGAGTGGAACCAACTTACATTTTCAGCGGTTATACCACAGCCAATCACAGAGCGGGGCGTGATAGCCAATAGTGGCCAACGTATCAGATGGACCAATCATAGCCATGTTTTCAAAAACACTCTACCAGTCTCTTTGTATAAGAGACTGTGGTACCAGTGCTAGCCCTGCATAGTTCAAAGTTCAAAAGGTTTATTGTCATATGTACAGTAAGAAACGTATTTCCCTGTGCAATGAAATTCTCTTCTTTGCTGCTCTCACCGGGTGTCTATAATAATAGTCAAAATAGGCATTAAAAAATAGGCATTAAAAAAAAAAATATCCTATGTACATAAATGTGCAGTAGTGCGCTACATTGACTGTAGGGTATTGATGAGTTAATGTGCAGATAGCTAGATTCAAATATTAACAGCTAACAGTAAAGTAACAATAAAGGTGCAGTTACAGTATGAAGTGAAATAATGTGCAAATAGCAAGATTCAAGTATTAACAGTTAACAGTAAAGTAACAGTAAGGTGCAGTAACAGTGTGAAGTGACCCCAAGGGGGTCTGCTCAGTCCTTAGCAGCATTCAGCAGTCTGATGGCAGTGGGGTAGAAAGAGTTTTTGAAGCGGGTGGTTTTGCATTTCACACTCCTGAACCTCCGTCCTGAAGGCAGCAGTGTGAACAGTCCGTATTGGGGATGTGTAGGGTCTTTTATGATGGCGGCAGCTCTATTGTGGACTCTCTGATGGTAGATGCTCTGCAGAGATGGTAGTGGCGTCCTCGTGATCTTTGATGCGGTCTTCACTACTCTCTGCAGGCGTTTGCGGTCATTCACCGTTGAGCTGCCATACCACGCAGTAATCGAGGTGGTGAGAATGGACTCAATGATGCAGCTGTAGAAGTTGCTGAGAATCTTGGGTGACATGCCAAATTTCCTCAGCCTCCTCAGGAAGTACAGCCGCTGCTGAGCCTTCTTTACCACCTGTGTGGTGTTGAGTGTCCAAGTGAGGTCACTACTGATGTGGACCCCCAGATATTTAAAGCTGCTCACTGTCTCCACCTCGCGGCCTTGGATAGACAGTGGCTGATGAGGTTCCCTCTCCCTCCTCATGTCCACTATCATTTCCTTGGTTTTATCTGTGTTCAGGGTGAGGTTGTTGACTCCACACCATGTCACCAGGCCTTCCACCTCCCTCCTGTAAGCTGCTTCGTCTCCGCCGGTGATGCGTCCAATCACAGCAGTGTCATCAGCAAACTTTATGATGGTGTTGTCGGGGTGAGAGGCGGCACAGTCGTAGGTGAAGAGGGTGTAGAGAATAGGGCTGAGGACGCAGCCCTGCGGGGTACCGATGTTGGTGGTGATGCTGGCTGAGGTCCTATTCCCAATCTTGACAGACTGTGGTCTGCCAGTCAGAAAGTCCAGGAGCCAGTCACAGAGGGTGGGGTGGAGTCCAAGGGCAGACAGTTTGTAGGTGAGTTTGTGAGGGATGACCGTGTTGAAAGCAGAGCTGTAGTCAATGAAAAGTACTCTGATGTAAGAGTCTTTATTTTCCATATCCCATCAAAGCTTCTTCTATGGCATTTAACGGTAGCCGGCATCCTTATTGTTACATTGCTGCCACCTCCTGCATCAGTCTGTTATAGCAGTACTTAATCCTCGTGATGAGTCCAGGGTCTTTCAAGTATTTAAGAAGCCAATACTTCCACCTCCCACTTGACTATCTTTGAAATACTTCCTACAGAATCTTCTTTCAGGTCTGTTCTTCTAAATTCTGAGAAGCTCTCGCCTTTCTCTGTAATATTTGTCACAATACATGAGAACATGCTGCACTGTCTCTGGCTGTGGATGTTCCAAAGTAGTCCATCCTGATGCTTTCCTAGGATGAAGAGTACTGTCCAAGAAAGTATGACCAATTCTCAGTTTACCAATAATGAGTTCATCCTTTCTTTTCCACCCTCCTTTTCTACAACTATTTACTTAATCTGTCACTCTACTAGCTATTGTAAATAAGTGCCTACCCTTAGTCTCCTGCTCCCACCATTTTTGTCATTGTAAGTTAATTCTTAACAAGAGTCTTCATGTTCACCATTACAGGAATGGGTTTTCATCAGCAACTTATATGATCCAAACCATTCCACTCCTCAAACAGTGTATCCCCCCCCCCCCATCTTCTTCTGTGACAAAGATTTTGCTCAAAAACCATGGCCACGTGACCTCCTCTGATCCCAGCATCGGCCAAAGCGTCTTTCTTGTTGGGAAAGTGTAATGACACGGACCCACAACAGGGGGCGTAAATGAACGGACAATAGATGAGTCAAAAATACAACACTTTACTGTTGTGAAATGTGCACAACGAAATACAGACAAATGCAGAATTTGGTTCACAATCAAAATATACAAAGTGTCGTGTGGGTAGGCTCGAGGATAGGAGATGTCCTTCCCGAGTAGAACCGGATCCCACACGATTTCCACTGCCACCGAACCCGAAGGGTACTGGAGCCGCCAAGTCCTGAGTCCCCAGGTGGTCACCGTCTCCGACTGTTGGATCTGGTACTGCTGGCAGGAAGCAGAAGACAGAAGTAATGAGTGTGTGAAAAACACACCCAGTAACAGTCAGCAAGTTCTTTTTGTATTAGTCGGGTGGGAAAGACACCTCCACCTCTAGTACACAGTTTATGCAGAGTCTGTAATCCTACTTATTGAAGTTCGGAGTGAGGAGTGAAGTGCGTCACTCCTCCACCATCCGCGAACCCAGCCTCCAGCTGAAAGTAGCGATCCAGACACCTGCAAATAGTTCAACACACACGAAAACACGTAACGTGCAACAACACAACAACGGCTGAGAATTTACTGTGAAGGTAGATGATATCTCGGCGACGAGGTGGAGATGTCGTCCGGCTTTTGTGTGTGTGGGTGATGACCAGGTGATTGGTGACAGCTGTCATAATTGATGAGTGACAGCTGTCACCCCGGCTGTTCCTGTGAGGCGGCAACGCCCTCTTGTGCCTGAAGCCCACACTCCAGGCAGGGCGCCCTCTGGTGGTGGTGGGCCAGCAGTACCTCCTCTTCAGCGGCCCACACAACAGGACCCCCCCTCTACGGGTGACTCCTGGCGCCCGACCAGGCTTGTCCGGGTGTCGCCGGTAGAAATCGGCCAGGAGGACCGGATCCAGGATGAAGCTCCTCTTCACCCAGGAGCATTCTTCGGGTCCATAACCCTCCCAGTCCACCAAGTACTGGAAACCCCGGCCCTTCCGGCGGACGTCCAGGAGCCTGACGCACAGTCCAAGCCGGCTCCCCGTCGATGATCCGGGCGGGAGGCGGCACCGGTCCGGGAGCACAGAGGGGTGAGGTGTGGTGTGGCTTGATCCTGGAAACATGAAAAACCGGGTGGACCCGCATTGAAGCTCCAGCTCCCAGCTTCACTGCGGCCGGACTGAGGATCTTGAATGGACCAATGTACCTGTCCTTTAGTTTGGTTGAGTCCACTTGGAGGCGGATGTCCTTCGTAGACAGCCACACCTCCTGCCCAGGCTGGTATGCAGGGGCCGGGGAACGCCGGCGGTCTGCATGGGCCTTAGCCCTCGTCCGGGCCTTCAACAAGGCAGAACGGGCGGTGCGCCACACCCGACGGCACCTCCGCAGGTGGGCCTGGACCGAGGGCACACCGACCTCTCCCTCCACCACAGGAAACAATTGGGGCTGGTACCCCAGACATACCTTAAATGGGGAGAGGCCGGTGGCAGAGGACACCTGGCTGTTATGTGCATACTCGATCCAGGCCAGATGTTCACACCAGGCCGTCGGGTGCGTGGACGTCACACAGCGCAGGGCTTGCTCCAATTCCTGGTTGGCCTGTTCTGCCTGTCCATTGGTCTGCGGGTGATACCCGGACGAGAGGCTCACGGTGGCCCCCAGTTCTCGGCAGAAACTCCTCCAGACTTGAGAGGAGAACTGGGGACCTCGATCCGAGACGATGTCCACGGGTATCCCATGCAGATGCACGACATGGTGGACCAGGAGGTCTGCTGTCTCCTGGGCCGTAGGGAGCTTCGGGAGGGCCACGAACTGGGCCGCCTTGGAGAATCGGTCCACTATCGTGAGGATGGTAGTCATGTCCCGGGACGGCGGGAGGCCCGTGATGAAGACAAGCCGATGTGGGACCAGGGGCGATGGGGCACAGGTAACGGTTGGAGGAGTCCCTGTGCCCGTTGGTGATCAGCTTTTCCCCTGGCGCAGGTGGTGCAGGCCTGGACATAGTCCCGGACGTCGGCTTCCATGGACGCCCACCAGAAACACTGCCGGACCACTGCCACGGTCCTTCGCACCCCCGGATGGCAGGAGAGTTTGGAACCGTGACAGAAGTCCAGGACGGCAGCTCTGGCGTCTGGTGGGACGTAGAGGCGGTTCTTCGGTCCTTTACCTGGGTCCGTGTTCCGTGCCAGGGCCTCCCAGGTGGTCTTCTCCATGTCCCAGGTGAGGGTGGCCACGATAGTGGACTCAGGTAGTATGGATTCCGGCGGATCCGACAGCTCGGTTTTGACTTCGACTTCGTGAACCCGGGACAGAGCATCCGATCTTTGGTTCTTGGTCCCGGGGCGGTAGGTGATCCTGAAGTCAAAACGCCCGAAGAACAATGACCAGCGGGCTTGCCTGGGGTTCAGCCGCTTGGCGGTCCTGATATACTCCAGGTTCCGGTGGTCCATGAAAACGTAAATGGTACCGTGGCTCCCTCTAACAGATGTCTCCACTTGTCAAGAGCCTCCTTCACCACGAGGAGTTCCCGATTGCCCACGTCATAGTTCCGCTCAGCTGGGGTCAACCTGCGTGAGAAATAGGCACAAGGATGGAGAATCTGATTGGACTCCCCGCTCTGGGACAGCACGGCTCCTATCCCTGAGTCCGAGGCGTCCACTTCTACCACGAACTGGCGGCTAGGATCGGGCTGCACCAGAACTGGTGCAGTCGAAAACCGGCGTTTCAACTCCCTAAACGCGGCCTCACACCGATCCGACCAAGTAAATGGTACTTTGGAGGAGGTCAGAGCTGTCAGGGGGCTAACTACCTGACTGTAGCCCTTTATGAACCTCCTGTAGAAATTCGCAAAGCCGAGGAACTGTTGCAGCTTCCTATGGCTTGTCGGTTGGGGCCAGTCTCTCACTGCCGCGACCTTGGCCGGATCAGGGGCGACGGAGTTGGAGGAGATTATGAACCCCAGGAAGGACAAAGAAGTGCGGTGGAACTCACACTTCTCACCCTTCACAAACAGCCGGTTCTCCAACAACCGCTGCAGGACCTGACGTACATGCTGGACATGGGTCTCAGGATGCGGGGAAAAAATGAGAATATCGTCTAGGTATACGAAGACGAATCGGTGCAGGAAGTCCCGCAAGACGTCATTTACCAAAGCCTGAAACGTCGCGGGGGCATTAGTCAGGCCGAACGGCATGACCAGGTACTCAAAGTGACCTAATGGGGTGTTGAATGCCGTCTTCCACTCGTCTCCCTTCCGGATCCGAACCAGGTGGTACGCGTTCCTAAGATCGAGTTTTGTGAATATTTGGGCTCCATGCAGGGGCGTGAACAGCGAATCTAACAGGGGTAGAGGGTACCGGTTGCGGACCGTGATCTCGTTCAGTCCCCTGTAGTCAATGCATGGACGGAGGCCGCCGTCTTTCTTGCCCACAAAAAAAGAAACCAGCACCCATCGGGGAGGTGGAGTTCCGGATCAACCCGGCAGCTAACAAATCCCGGATGTAGGTCTCCATTGATTCACGCTCAAGACGTGAGAGGTTGTACAGCCTGCTGGATGGATACTCAGTGCCTGGGATCAAATCAATGGCGCAATCGTACGGACGGCGTGGGGGAAGAGTGAGTGCCAGGTCTTTGCTGAAGACGTCAGCGAGATCGTGGTACTCCTCAGGCACCGCCGCAAGATTGGGGGGGACATTAACCTCCTCATTAGCGGTCAAACCGGGCGGAACCAAGGATCCTAGACATTCCCGGTGACAGGTTTCGCTCCACTGAGTCACAACCCCAGATGGCCAATCAATGCGGGGGTTGTGTTTGATCATCCAAGGGAAGCCCAAAATCACGTGGGAGGTAGAAGGAGTCACGTAAAACTCGATCTCCTCCCGATGATTCCCAGACACTACCAAAGTTACTGGCAGTGTCTTGTGTGTGATTAAAGGGAGAAGGGTGCCATCTAGTGCCCGCACCTTCAATGGCAAAGGAAGCGCCACCAGATGGAGCCCTACCTCCCTTGCCCATCTGCTGTCCAGCAGATTCCCTTCTGACCCCGTGTCCACTAGTGCAGGGGCCTGAAGGGTTAGATCCCCACTCAGGATCGTAACTGGGAGTCATGCAGAAAGACGGGTTTGTCCCATGTGTATTTCTTGGCCCACCCTTAGCCCAGTTTCTAAGAGTGGGCGTTGGTGTTTAACCGTTTGGGGCAGTCCCCTGCTGATGCTCGTTTGAGCCGCAGATAAAGCACTCTCCGCGGACCAGTCTCCTTTGTCTATTAGTGGCTCTGACTTTAGCCCTGCTCTGACTTTAGCCCTGCCATAGCATCGTCAGCAGGGGGAGCTGTCGCCAAACGGAGCGCTGAGGCAGTGAGGGAGGGCGGTACCTTTTCGGAACCGGAAGGGAGAGGGACGGTGCGTACCCGACCACGCCCTTCGTCTCGCTCCCAACGGCGTTCCTCTAACCGATTGTCTAATCATATGACCAGATCAATAAGTCCATCTAAATCCCGCGGCTCATCCTTAGCCACCAGATGCTCCTTCAGGACTGACGACAGTCCGTTTACGAAGGCGACGCGGAGTGCAGCGGTATTCCAGCCGGACCTCGCAGCCGCGATGCGGAAGTCGACCGCATACTCAGCTGCACTCCGACGCCCCTGTCTCATTGACAGCAGCGCCGTAGAAGCAATCTCGCCTCTGTTTGGGTGATCAAATACTGTTTTTAACTCCCTCACAAACCCAGTATAAGAGGTAAGGAGCCGTGAATTCTGCTCCCAGAGCGCCGTAGCCCAGGCGCGTGCCTCGCCTCGAAGCAAATTAATTACATAAGCCACCCTGCTGGCGTCTGACGCGTACATCACGGGACGCTGTGAAAAGATGAGCGAACACTGCATTAAAAAGTCCGCGCACGTCTCCACACAACCCCCGTACGGCTCTGGGGGACTTATGTATGCTTCAGGGGATGGTGGTGGGGGGGGGGGGGGGGGGGGGGGGGGCGTTGAATGACCAGTGGAATGTCTATATTCGGCACTGGGTCAGCAGGAGGAGGAGCTGCAGCAGCGCCCTGAGCGCGCGCTTCCACCTGCACGGTGAGAGCCTCCATCCTGCGATTGAGGATGACGTTCTGCTCGGTCATTAGATCCAACCAAGCAGTAAAGGCGGTGAGGATTTCCTGCAACTCACCAATCACGCCTCCTGCAGACGCCTGTGCACCCTGCTCTTCCATTGGCTGTTCAACAGATTGGTGACAGCTGTCATAGTTGATGAGTGACAGCTGTCACCCCGGCTGTTCCTGTGAGGCGGCAGCGCCCTCTCGTGCCTGAAGCCCACACTCCAGGCAGGGCGCCCTCTGGTGGTGGTGGGCCAGCAGTACCTTCTCTTCAGCGTCCCACACAACAGGACCCCCCCCCAACGGGCACCTCCTGGCGCCCGACCAGGCTTGTCCAGGTCTTAAAAAGCCATCACTTGACCCAGCTATCTTAGCTAATTATAGGCCAATCTCCAACCTTCCTTTTCTCTCAAAAATTCTTGAAAGGGTAGTTGTAAAACAGCTAACTGATCATCTGCAGAGGAGTGGTCTATTTGAAGAGTTTCAGTCAGGTTTTAGAATTCATCATAGTACAGAAACAGCATTAGTGAAGTATTGAAATAGGTACAAATGATCTTCTTATGGCCTCAGACAGTGGACTCATCTCTGTGCTTGTTCTGTTAGACCTTAGTGCTGCTTTTGATACTGTTGACCATAACATTTTATTACAGAGATTAGAGCATGCCATAGGTATTAAAGGCACTGCGCTGCGGTGGTTTGAATCATATTTATCTGATAGATTACAATTTGTTCATGTAAATGGGGAATCTTCTTCACCGACTAAGGTTAATTATGGAGTTCCACAAGGTTCTGTGCTAGGACCAATTTTATTCACTTTATACATGCTTCCCTTAGGCAGTATTATTAGACAGCATTGCTTAAATTTTCATTGTTACGCAGATGATACCCAGCTTTATCTATCCATGAAGCCAGAGGACACACACCAATTAGCTAAACTGCAGGATTGTCTTACAGACATAAAGACATGGATGACCTCTAATTTCCTGCTTTTAAACTCAGATAAAACTGAAGTTATTGTACTTGGCCCCACAAATCTTAGAAACGTGGTGTCCAACCAGATCCTTACTCTGGATGGCATTACCCTGACCTCTAGTAATACTGTGAGAAATCTTGGAGTCATTTTTGATCGGGATATGTCATTCAATGTGCATATTAAACAAATATGTAGGACTGCTTTTTTGCATTTGCACAATATCTCTAAAATTAGAAAGGTCTTGTCTCAGAATGATGCTGAAAAACTAATTCATGCATTTATTTCCTCTAGGCTGGACTATTGTAATTCATTATTATCAGGTTGTCCTAAAAGTTCCCTGAAAAGCCTTCAGTTAATTCAAAATGCTGCAGCTAGAGTACTGACAGGGACTAGAAGGAGAGAGCATATCCCACCCATATTGGCCTCTCTTCATTGGCTTCCTGTTAATTCTAGAATAGAATTTAAAATTCTTCTTCTTACTTATAAGGTTTTGAATAATCAGGTCCCATCTTATCTTAGGGACCTCATAGTACTATATCACCCCAATAGAGCGCTTCGCTCTCAGACTGCAGGCTTACTTGTAGTTCCTAGGGTTTGTAAGAGTAGAATGGGAGGCAGAGCCTTCAGCTTTCAGGCTCCTCTCCTCTGGAACCAGCTCCCAATTCAGATCAGGGAGACAGACACCCTCTCTACTTTTAAGATTAGGCTTAAAACTTTCCTTTTTGCTAAAGCTTATATACTTTCAGTCAGCTTTTCTGCTGTGATCTAAATTTATTTATAAGAAGTAAATAGGGCGGTGCAATCTCGTTTGAACCCCTACGCGATATCATGGGATTTGACCACGTCTGGGGACAGCCAACATGAACATGGCAGAGAATCCCCAGGCGGCGTGTGGGAGTTTCAGCACAAACCATACAGTCCAGCTCAGTAAACTTAAAGCATACTCTGTGTCATCCAGCGGACCTGCCGATTTAAGACGTGCTGGTTTAAAATGGTTTCCACTGAAACCCCATGCTCCAAATGGTTTGTGCTGACACTCCCACACTCCGCCTGTGGATTAGTCTCTTCCCACAAACAGCATCAACTCTAACAGGAAAACGGTGTACTGTTTTGTTTTTGGCTGCAATTACCAAAGCAGTCATGAAAAGTGCAGTTTTTTCAGTTCCCAGTGGAGAAGGGAAGAAGGCAAATGGGAGTGGTCATGTTGGTAAGTGTTAGCCTATACAGCTAACCAGAGCAGCTGTGTTCTTTTGCGTGCACAACCGCCTCCACACGTTTGAGCTCCGTGTCATAAACAAACCGCAATACATGTCCACTTTCCACCGCATTGCCACCTTTTCTTTGTATTTTTACTTTTTTGTGTGTAATTTGCACAAAATCTCAGAGAAAGTGTTGTGTTTCTGTCCCCGGAAGTAGATAAATTACGTCATATGCGTCATATTTTATCCCTTTAGCACCTGCCCTCAAACGAGACTGTGCTGCCCAATTGGGTCTTGAAGTTGATCTTAAAACTGAAATATTATTTTTAGTCATTTCAACTAGAATTTGGCAACAAGAAAAGGTGTGTTATTAATATAACTTTATTCTTAGCAAAATTCCACATTCACTCTCACCCATTTTGATCAAAAACCCAACTAAACAATCTTGGTTTTCAAATACCTGGACTCTGCAAAAAATCCCAAATCTTTAAACACAAGAGACGTGTACTGAATACAAACTGTGATTGTGCTGCTTTTGTCTATCATTATTATTTATATATTTTTCTTCAAATGTTCTACAACCCCAATGCCAATGAAGTTGGGACCTTGTGTAAAATGTTAATAAAAACAGAATACAATGATTCACAAATGCTCTTCAACCTATTTTCAACTGAATACACAACAAAGACAAGATATTTAATGTTCAAACTGATAAACTGTTTTTGTGCAGATATTTGCTCATTTTGAAATGGATGCCTGCAACACGTTTCAAAAAAGCTGGGACAGTGGTATGTTTACTGCTGTGTTACATCACTTTTCCTTATTTCCTTGTTATTCTTCGCAAATTACCTTAAAACATGTTCACCAACACAGTGTGCAAGTTTGTAACAGCCATGGAATTTACACTCATCATATAGGATCTCAGTAAATCACACCCTAAATGTCTATCGCAGCATATCTGAACAGCTGTACACAACAACCTTGGATTGCCCATTCATCAAGAGCTTTGTACTATATTTAAGAGAAAATTTCCCATTTGGAGGGCACACAGCTTTGTGTTGTCTGTGAAGAGATGTCAGATGATGTACAGTTAGGTCAGCCTCTCATACAACGCCCCACGCAGTTAGTCATTTGATTCGATTTTATTTAATTTAGTGGCCTGTGGGAGATTTTCAGGCATGCCAGAACATGGACACTGGCAGCAAGAAAAATAACAAATCCACATGGTCAGAATCACCAGCACCACAGAGAAGCACTGGTGCTCTGCCCTGCTGATTTTAACTTGTTTTATGTTAATAGACCTTGAAGTGTCTCACACTGTCGTCTACACCCAATGAACCAGTTCATACATGAACCATGGAAAACTATAAATTACAGTACCTGATAGTTAAAAGTAAAACTCTGATACACGAAAAACAATACCAGGGCTAATTTGAATCAACATCAAATCACAGATACATCCTTGAGCATCAAGCTAACGCCTACTTTCACTTATCATTTGTATATTATACAGAAAACAGAGAATACCAATAACATTTCACTCTGTGTACATATAATAACATCATAAATCACAGAACATTAACTTCAGCTCAAATACGCAATGACGTCGTGGAAAGAAGCCGCCTCGCTCACTTTCATGTCTGTCTGTTGGGTTTCCTCATCTATCGATTTGAAACTTTGAAAATAAACATTTTCTCTCGTATAACCCCTTGTGTGTCTCACATAAACACAATAAAGAAACTGTTTAGAAAAGTGTGTCTCTTCAAGTGGTATCTGAAATCAAATTGTTGACCGCTCTGAACAGGTAAACGAGTTTTCACCTGCATGAACAGTTATATGAGTCATCAGGTCACAATTTCTGCTAAATGTTTTACCACAGTCAAATGGCTTCTTTCTTTTGTTTTTTCATTTATCTTTGATGTCTTTTTAGTAGAATGCAATGGGCCCCAAACCTGGGGTCTAAAGTTGCACCCTAGGTTCTATAGTTATCTTAACCAGATCTGGCATTGTATCCGAGGGCTCTCTTCAAGATGGTGATCGTTCCCTTAATCGCAGACAACTGCACCTCATGTGCACTTGGGTGACCGGGGATTGCCTCAAGGTATTTCTTCAGGTTCTTCTTCATCAGGCCTGTTACTCCCACCACAACTGGAATGATATCGATGTCTTTCAATGACCATGTTGTTCTTAGGTCATTTTTCAGGTCTTGGTATTTCGAGATCTTTCCCCTTTCAGCTCGATTCAGGCCGTAATCATTGGGGACTGTCACATCAATGATTTTGGCTGTTTTCTCTTGCTTGTTCCAGATGACAATATCAGGTTTGATTGCACCTCCTTCAATGTGTCTTCCTGCTGGGATCTCTTTGTCGTAGAAGATCGTTACTTTTCCGTTGGATGAGACTGGTGTTGGCTCGTGCTCCCAGACATGTTCTTTGACTTCCATCTCCAGTTCCTTGCAGATCTTCCAGTGGAGATATTGACAGATCTTGTTATGTCTGGATGTATAATGCCCATCTGCCATGAGGATCTGGCATGCTGAAGTTAGATGGTTTACACTCTCAACAGCTGTATGACAGAATCGGCATTTATCATTTTGTGAGATCCCTGCCATTTTTTTGAAGCCATTAGTTAGAAGTCCCTGATTTTGTGCTCCAATCAGAATTCTTTCTCCATCAAAACCAAGTTTTCCATTTTTTAGCCACTGCATTGATCCAACTTTGTCGATGTATTCCTTTTCGAGTTCTTCTTGGAAACGTCCGGCTCTTTTATGTTGTTTCCATCTTTCCACTCGATGTTTTCCTTCTCTTTTGCAGTATTGTTCTCTGGTCTGTCTTGCAAGTTTTGTTGCAGGCATGAGACTGTTGCTTTTTCTTTTTCTTCTTCAGAGCTCTTTAAGTACTGTCCAATACTTATTATCGATGCTCTGTAGGCCTGGTTGATTTCAGTAAGACCCATACCGCCTTCTCTGCGAGGTAGGTTATATTCTGTCCATGCACTGATTTCTGTATGTTATTTTGTGGAGGGTGAGCATTTTTCTGGTTTTTGTGTCCAATTTATTAAGCTCACATTGTGGCCAGCTCACCATGCCAAACCCATAGGTCACCACTGGTATTGCAAACTGGTTTATGGCTGTGATTTTATTTTTTGGTGTCAGCTGTGTTTTGCAGATCTTTTTTAAGCGGTTTAGGTATTCTTTTGTTGTTTTTGTTCTCATTTTCTTGTGTTCAATTGAATTACTTTGTTCAATTCACAAGTATTTGTATGCGGAGTCTGCAGCCAGGTCTTCAATGTAGCTCCCTTCATCCAATTGTATGTTTTCGGTTTTTGTCTTTTTTTCCTGTTGTCATTGTGCATTTTGAGCATTTATCCAGTCCAAATTCCATGCCAATGTCTTTTGAGAACTTATGGGCAGTTTCCACGAGTTGAGTGAGTCCGTTTTTTGTGTTGGCATAGATTTTCAAATCGTCCATGAACAACAGATGGTTCACAAGTTTTTGGTTTTCCTTTCCTTTGTCTTTACTTAAGTCATATCCGATGTCTTGCTCCTTATGTTAAAAGCATTACCACACTCAGAACAACTAAATGGTTTCTCTCCTGTGTGGATTCTCATGTGGTCCTTCAAATTAGCATTTCGACTAAATACTTTCCCACACTCAGAACAACTAAATGTTTTTTCTCCTGTATGAATTCTCACATGCATCTTCATATCACCATTTCGGATAAATGTTTTACCACATTCAGAACAACTAAATGGTTTTTCTCCTGTGTGAATTCTCATATGGACCTTCATATCGTCATTTCAGGTAAACTTTTTTCCACACACAGAACAACTAAATGGTTTCGTCATATGGATCTTCAGATAAAGATGTCGAGTGTATCATTGACCACACTCACAACAGCTAAAAGGCTTCTCTCATTTGCCTTGAATTTCCTTCTACAAGAGTGCAGTGGGCCCCAGACCCGGGGTCTAAAGCTGAAGCCTTAATATTACTGGCTTTGTATCCGAGGGCTCTCTTCAAGATGGTGACCTTTCCTCTCCTCAAATACTGCCTTTGATCTCCTGCCCCACTTCTCAAGTTTGAGTAGGGGAAGCAGTGAGAGATCTTTTTCTTCTCCCCAATGGACCAATTTACAATGATGCAGTTTTACTGGATTCTTTTAGCCCATTGATGGTGTTGTTGCTGGGGTCCAGGATCAGAACTATCTAGTGGATGACACCACTGATCTGATGGATGACCCAGTTGAGTGCTGCTACAGAGATGTCTCCCCACAGCACTGGGAGAAGCTGCACCATTTTCTTCATACGCCCTGGTGCCTAGGCGCTTTGTGGAGGTTTTAGCTGGGGTTTGTTTCTTTTGAAACATCCTCATACCAAGATCTCTCCTGGCAAACCCCTTCACAGTGGGACCGAGGACACTCGAGGCTTGCGTCCAGTAGGAACTCCAACCACCTTCTCTCCTGTGTGACTCGTCATGTGTGTCTTAAGGTAGCCCTTCACCCGAAATGTTTTACCACACTCAGAAAAACTAAATGGCTTTTTACCCGTGTGAATTATCATGTGGGTGTTCAGATCACAGTTTCGAGCAAAGGTTTTACCACACTCAGAACAACCAAATGGTTTCTTTCCTGGGTGACTGTTCATGTGCTTTTTCAGATTGCCCTTTAGGTTAAATGTTTTACCACACTCCCTACAACTAAATGGTTTTCCTCCTGTGTGAATTCGCATATAGGTCTTCCTGTCATCATTTCTGTTAAATGTTTTACCACACTCAGAACAATTAAATAGTTTCTTTCTTTTGGTTTTTCATTTATCTTTCCTGTGTGGGTCATCATGTGGATCTTCAGATCATGATTTTGAGTAAATCTTTGACCACACTTACAACACCAAAATGGTTTCTTTCCAGTATGCCTGATTACATGCACTTTCAGTCGGTCCTTCAAGCAAAATGTTTTACCACAATCCAAACATTGGAATGGTTTCTCTCTTGTGTGAATCATCATATGTTTCTTCAGGTTGTCATTTTGGGTAAATGTTTTGCCACACTGAGTGCACCTAAATGGTTTCTCCCCTGTATAAACTGTCATGTTTTTCATCAGACTGCCATGGTGTGCAATCCCTTGATACTTATGGCTGAATAATTTCACACCACCATTACATCTATGATCACAAGTAGGGATTGTCTTTTTTTTTAGGGAGTATAAATTTGACTCAGGTTCCCTAGCTTCATCCAAATCAATTGCTCTTGCTTTGTTCTCAGATTCAGAAGTGTGTAAAATTACATGATCATGTGTGTGTGAATAACTGTTGTCTTCTGACTTGCAAGCCAATTCTGATCCTCCCTGATCCTTTATATTAGACTCTGCTTTTATCTGTTCAGTTAAGATGCTGGCAACCTCTGTGTGTCCCCCAGTTTGTGGTTGATGACTATGTGTGGACTGAGGTTTAACATTATTAGCACACTTTGTGGCATCAACCTCCAGCATTTGAAGGTGCTCGTGATCTTCACTTATCCAGAGTTGTTGTTCATCATTTTTAATGTGAGAGAGGTCTTGACCCAATTGGCTCAAACTGCAGGTCCACTCCTGCTGCTCAGGGGAAACTTCCTTCACCAAAAGCTGCTGTACATCTGTATGTAACAGACAATAATTCATTATTATTTTTAGTTGTTGTCACTGTCATTATAGTAGTAGATATCTAAAGAGCCCTCAGTTGAGTGCTTGGCTCTGCAAGGGCACAATTTTCAGCACTCCATGAAAACAACCATTAAGTTCTGCTTCTTCCCTTATTCAACTCTGCAATCTTGATGAATGAAGTCCTAATTTAGATGCATCATTCACCTGCTGTGGCCAAATAGTAACCTCTGACCTTGACTAGATAGCCTGCCCTGCAGCAACAATAGTTCATAGATGTCTGAATATCACAACCCAATTGGGATTTTAGCACTAATACATTACACATGAAACAGTTTCATTCATTCATTTTCTGCTGCTTATGCGGGTCTGGGAGGTATTAGACTAAGCACCTCATCCCATACTTCCCTAACTTTAGCCAAGTCCTAAAACTTTTCCAGGGGGTTTCTGGGTGTTTTCAAGCCAGTAAGGAAATGCAATCCTTCCAGCATGTCCTGGGATGAAACTGTCCTTCTGTATTATTACACACTGGTATATGAAATAAGGGGGCGTTCCTGCGCAAACTATTTCTTTCAAATCTCATTCCAATTTGGGTAAGAATACATTTCTTCTGGGATGGTTGTTTTCATGGGGATTGAAGGGGAAACAAACAAACAACAAGAATACAAACCACTTTTTACTTTCAACGGGTAAATCTGTGTACAAGCCTAAAAATCTGTTAACACTGGCTGCTGCCTTTTTTGACTCATCTAAACTGACACCCGGTCAATGTCTGACAAAGAATATCTCTATAAATAACTGTCAGTGTAGTACATTAAAGAAAACAGGTGCAGATAACAGCATGGAATTTGGTCATTGTTTGAATGAAGGAATCAAATATAAAACAAGTGACAAAGTTTCAGAAACAAGCCTCCTCCCAAAGAAAGCCTAACCTAATGACAATGCATAAATCACAGACACATGCACGCACGCTCACACATGTACATATGCCAATGATTGTTTTGGAACCACAAAAGTTTTCTATTATTTTCTGTAATTTCTGCATTTATTTTGTTTATCATGGTTTCTTTAAAGTAAAACATTTTAAGAAAAAAAAAAAGAAGAAAACCTAACCTCCAAAATTTTTGACTTCACAAGAAAATAAATTAAAAAAAAAGAATGCCATTTATTTAGCTATACACAGGGTTTTAAACAGCAGCATCTCATTCATACATAATCTTATCTACATTCCTGGGAATGTCACAGTCTGCAGCATCTCTAAGTGATCTTAGTTTTAGCTTCCCATTTTTATTGTGAGTAGACTTACATAAGAAATCCCACCAGATGTTTTTTTTAGATGTTTTTCTGTCACATGATACATATAATCATATCATACAGACCTACACTGCTGTATGCTTAAGACAATCAACAAATGATGCTTAATTAAAAGAAAATGTGTCATTTCTGCTCAAAACAATGCCAGTCTGTGATGAGTTGTGTGGAAAAGTGGAGTAATTAGAATGATTCAGTTATATTGTAGGTTTGAATCCAACTGGAAAAAATAATTCTTCTTTTAAAGTGTAAATCTAATTTGTGTGTTTTGCAGATGTAAAATAGTTTGCCATTATACAATCATACTTAGTTGTAAATTTTCTCTCAAGGCACAAAATGTCTATTTCAAAACAACATTTTCAAGATGGACTTTAACCTGTTACTTAACTTTCATTTGAATACCATTGTGTGCCAGCAGTGGAAACACATAGATCTTGATCTTGGCTCATGGCACTGTTTTTAAAGTTGTTGTACTTCCTGTTATACCCATCCTCACTGACTACTTAAGGCACATTGACACTTGCACAAACTTGATACCCGCACTGGCATGCAATCTGGTATGCCAATGAGCAAACATGTTGTAAACGCTTGTAAACTGTGTGTGAACTGTCCGTGGCTGCATGCGTGCGCAAATAAAATTTAGAAATGTTCAAAATTTCTGGCACGCATTAATTTCGTGGCACTTGCATAAACTAGTCGAAAACATTGCACAACCTATTTGAAAACACTGCGTGTCACTTCATGTTAAAGCATGGCAATGTGCGCAGGGCATCTGTACAATTATGATGTTACAGTAGTGTTCAGAATAACAGTAGTGCTATGTGACTAAAAAGATTAATCCAGGTTTCGAGTATGGGTGATTCTTAGACTACGGGCACTTATTATGTCCTTTGATCATATTGTATGAAAAACAGAAAAAAGGGGAAATTTCACACTGTTATAGTTATCTTTACAATGAAAGTGTGTTAAGAAATTTGTTCTAGTAGTCTATGATGACTTTTTCACCTTTTTTCAGCATCATTACATGCAAATATTGCTGTTTTGTGCTTGTCCCACACCCACACTTTTGATCTTCAATGATAAAAATGAATAGTAAAGAAACGTTTTTTCTAATGTTTTAAAATATCTCTGAATAAAATATCACTAAAATAATCAAAACATAATTGGGGTATTCAATGTCATACAACTGTTGTGATTTTTTTTAAACAAAATGTAGTTGTCCCACACTATTGCCGTAATTTCCACCACAACACTGTAATTTCCCTAAACAGTTTGTATGAAAGATTGTTTGGGTAGTTTCTATGGAGATAAACAGTGACATCAGGGCACATGTCTATAGCGCCAAATCACAACAAACAGTTGCCTCAAGGTGCTTTATATTGTAAGGCAATGGTGTGGTGGAAATTACATTTACAAGGCCAAGTGCCTGTAGTTAAAGAATCACCCGTATATTTCTTATTGTTACATGGGAAACAAGGTACCAGTAGATTTAGTAGATTCTCACAAATCCAACAAGACCAAGCATCCATGATATGCACACTCTTAAGGCTATGAAATTGGGCTATTAATAAAAAAAAAAAAAGTAGAAAAGGGGGTGTTCACAATAATAGTAGTGTGGCATTCAGTCAGTGAGTTGGTCAATTTTGTGGAACAAACAGGTGTGAATCAGGTGTCCCCTATTTAAGGATGAAGCCAGCACCTGTTGAACATGCTTTTCTCTTTGAAAGCCTGAGGAAAATGGGATGTTCAAGACATTGTTCAGAAGAACAGCTTAGTTTGATTAAAAAGTTGATTGGAGAAGGGAAAACTTATACGCACTTATGTTCATCTGCAATGGCCTCCAATGCTTTAAAATGGAAAAAAAAAAAAAATTAAAGAGACGCATGGAAGAAAATGGAAAACAACAATCAAAATGGATAGAAGAATAACCAGAATGGCAAAGGCTCACCCATTGATCAGCTCCAGGATGATCAAAGACAGTCTGGAGTTACCTGTAAGTGCTGTGACAGAAGACGCCTGTGTGAAGCTAATTTATTTGCAAGAATCCCCCGCAAAGTCCCTCTGTTAAATAAAAGACGTGCAGAAGAGGTTACAATTTGCCAAAGAACACATCAACTAGCCTAAAGAGAAATGGAGGAATATTTTGTGGACTGATGAGAGAAAAATTGTTCTTTTTGGGTCCAAGGGCCACAGACAGTTTGTGAGACGACCCCCAAACTCTGAATTCAAGCCACAGTTCACAGTGAAGCATGGTGGTGCAAGCATCATGATATGGGCATGTTTCTCCTACTGGGTGATTCTTAGACTACGGGCACTTATGTCCTTTGATCATATTGTATGAAAAACAGAAAAAAGTGGAAATTTCACACTGTTATAGTTATCTTTACAATGAAAGTGTGTTAAGAAATTTGTTCTAGTAGTCTATGATGACTTTTTCACCTTTTTTCAGCATTATTATATGCAAATATTGCTGTTTTGTGCTTGTCCCACACCCACACTTTTGATCTTCAATGATAAAAATGAATAGTAAAGAAACGTTTTTCTAATGTTTTAAAATATCTCTGAATAAAATATCACTAAAATAATCAAAACATTATTGGGGTATTCAATGTCATACAACTGTTGTGATTTTTTTTTAAACAAAATGTAGTTGTCCCACACTATTGCCGTAATTTCCACCACAACACTGTAATGTCCCTAAACAGTTTGTGGGTGATTCTTAGACTACGGGCACTTATGTCCTTTGATCATATTGTATGAAAAACAGAAAAAAGGGGAAATTTCACACTGTTATAGTTATCTTTACAATGAAAGTGTGTTAAGAAATTTGTTCTAGTAGTCTATGATGACTTTTTCACCTTTTTTCAGCATCATTATATGCAAATATTGCTGTTTTGTGCTTGTCCCACACCCACACTTTTGATCTTCAATGATAAAAATGAATAGTAAAGAAACGTTTTTTCTAATGTTTTAAAATATCTGAATATCACTAAAATAATCAAAACATAATTGGGGTATTCAATGTCATACAACTGTTGTGATTTTTTTTTAAACAAAATGTAGTTGTCCCACACTATTGCCGTAATTTCCACAACATTGTAATGTCCCTAAACAGTTTGTATGAAAGATTGTTTGGGTAGTTTCTATGGAGATAAACAGTGACATCAGGGCACATGTATATAGCGCCAAATCACAACAAACAGTTGCCCCAAAGCGCTTTATATTGTAAGGCAATGGTGTGGTGGAAATTACATTTACAAGGCCAATAGTGCCCGTAGTTAAAGAATCACCCTTGTATGAAAGATTGTTTGGGTAGTTTCTATGGAGATAAACAGTGACATCAGGGCACACGTGTATAGCGCCAAATCACAACAAACAGTTGCCCCAAGGCGCTTTATATTGTAAGGCAATGGTGTGGTGGAAATTACATTTACAAGGCCAATAGTGCCCGTAGTTAAAGAATCACCCTACTATGGTGTTGGGCCTATATATCGCATACCAGGTATCATGGATCAGTTTGGATATGTCAAAATACTTGAAGAGGTCATGTTGCCTTATGCTGAAGAGGACATGCCCTTGAAATGGGTGTTTCAACAAGACAATGACCCCAAGCACACTTGTAAACAAGCAAAATCTTGGTTCCAAACCAACAAAATTAATGCCTCGCAGATGTGAAGAAATCATGAAAAACTGTGGTTATACAACTAAATACACTTACCTCACTGAACTGCTCACACCACACAGTTCCACTAGGACCCGGTCAGGCCAACAGCACTGTCTAGCCGTGCCCAGGACACAGCTCAAGACCATGGGTGACAGGGCCATCTCAGTGGCTGCTCCCCGTCTATGGAACGCCCTCCCAGACCACCCCAGGGCTCCACAAACCGTGGATGCTTTTAAAAAAGGACTCAAAACCTACCTTTTTACTCTGGCCTTTAGCTAAATAACTGCTGCTGTTTTATCGTTCTTATTTTGATTTTATTGTTACTGTTTTATTGCTTTTACATTGATTTATAGTCTTCTGTGTTCTTCTGTTTTATACTGTAGCACTTTGGGATTTGGTGTCAAATGTAAAGTGCATTACAAATAAAATTTATTATTATAACTAAATACTAGTTTAGTTATTCACAGGATTGCTAAAAAAGCAGTTTGAAAATAATAGTTTTGAGCATGTAGCGTCAACAGCAGATGCTACTATTATTGTGAACACCCCCTTTTCTACTTTTTTTTTTTTACAAATAGCCCAATTTCATAGCCTTAAGAGTGTGCATATCATGAATGCTTGGTCTTGTTGGATTTGTGAGAATCTACTGGTACCTTGTTTCCCATCTAACAATAAGAAATATACTCAAAACCTGAATTAATCTTTTTAGTCACATAGCACTACTATTATTCTGAACACTACTGTATAGTGAGGAAAATAAATATTTGAACACCCTGCAATTTTGCAAGTTCTCCCACTTAGAAATCATGGAGGGGTTTGAAATTTTCTTCTTAGGTGCATGTCCACTGTGAGAGACATAATCTTAAAAAAAAATCCGGAAATCACAATGTATGATTTTTTAAATAATTTATTTGTATGTTACTGCTGAAAATAAGTATTTGAACACCTACCAACCAGCAAGAATTCTGGCTCTCGCAGACCTGTTAATTTTTCTTTAAGAAGCCCTCTTTTCTGCACTCTTTACCTGTATTAAATGCACCTGTTTGAACTTGTTACCTGTGTAAAAGACACCTGTTCACACACTCGGTCAATCACACTCCAACCTGTCCACCATAGCCAAGACCAAAGAGCTGTCTAAGGACACCATGGACAAAACTGTAGACCTGCACAAGGCTGGGATGGACTACAGGACAACAGGCAAACAGCTTGGTAGAAGACAACAACTGTTATGATTATTTATTAGAAAGTGGAAGAAACACAAGATGACTGTCAATCTCCCTTGGTCTGGGATTCCATGGAAGATCTCACTTTGTGGCGTAAGGGTGATTCTGAGAAAGCTCAGAACTACACAGGAGGACCTGGTCAGTGATGTGAAGAGAGTTGGGACCACAGTCACAAAAATTACATTAGTAACACATGATGCTGTCATGGTTTAAAATCCTGCAGGGCAGCAAGGTCCCCCTGCTCAAGCCAGCACATGTCCAGGCCCGTTTGAAGTTCACCAGTGACCATCTGGATGATCCAGAGGAGGCATGGGAGAAGGTCATGTGGTCAGATGAGACCAGAACAGATCTTAATCAAGAGATTAAGATTAAGAGATTAATCTTTTTAGTCACATAGCACTACTATTATTCTGAACACTACTGTACATCTATAACAGACATAACTTTACAGATACATTATTTAATTCATAAGAAGGAATGAAAATGCAACTGTTTTACCAATAATTAATTACAATATATATTATAATTACCTTTGAGACGATATTCCAAATGCATTCTCCAACACACGATGCGCACAAGACAACCTGTAGCTGTAGATAGTTTCTCTGTGATTCTGTCTACGAAATTATTATTTTATATAGCGTGGCATCAAGTGGGACAAAGTGTGGCGTCCAGCGGGACAAAGTGGGATGCATTGGCAGGACGAATTGCGCGGCAATTCTGGGATCAAATTCGTACAAGTGTCAAGGTGCCTTTATTTACTTTATCGCTAATATTGCTTTCTTGTTAAGTAAATGGTGAAACAGTTTTTACTTTAAGATAGGTATTGACCCAAAGCCTTAACAGAATTTAGTACTCAATTGTCAGAGGCCCTCTCCACGGTGGAGAGGGCTCTGTGGATAGTATTTTTCTGATCAAGTCAGGTAACAGGAACTTGTGACGTGTTACTACATTCACCACACCACAGAACTGCCTTATGTCCTGGAAAGCAACCACCTAGGCCTGTCACAACAACAAATTTTGCTGGATGATATATTGCCGCAGACAATATCATGATAAATGATATCAATATTATAGTCAACATTGTTTTAAGACAGCTTTATGCGATTGATATATCACAAAAATGCAAGTACAACCTTTCAAAGAACAATAAACTTTTAATTATCAAGAATATTAAACATTGTAATTGAAATGTAAATAATAATAATAAAATATCTTAAATCAGTGGTTTGTATTTCCAAAGGGTGGTATAGGCTAATAGCCCCTCAGTGCCTGAACTAATGGGCCATTTTGTCTATATGAAGGGCCTTTCTCAGACATCAATGGGCATATGCAATTCATATATTGTAATTCACTTTATGTGGGAACCAATCAGTTGCTACTTCCACGTTTGCAGTTGGTTCAAAATGCTGCTGCACAACTTTTGACAAGAACTCGAAAGCGAGATTATATAACTCCTGTATTGGCCTCACTTCATTGGCTGCCTGTATATTTTAGGGGTCATTTTAAAATTCTTATGTTCGTTTTTAAATGTCTTCACAGTGTTGCCTGGCCTTACCTCTCTGAGCTTATTCATCCTTATGTACCGTGTCGGTCTCTCAGGTCAGCTAGCCAGCTGCTCCTAGGAGTACCGAGATCCAAAAGAAAGCTCAGAGGGGACAGGGCCTTTTCTATTGCTGCTCCTAAATTATGGAACAGCTTGCCCTTGTCTGTTAGAGAGACCCCTTCACTGCCCATTTTTAACATTCGTTTAAAAACCTATTTTTTTCCCTTGGTTTCGGCCCCAGCAAGACTTAGTTTTTAAATTGTACTTTATATTCATTTATTTAAATGTATGTTTTAATGGCTGTTTTAGTATATACAAACTATGTGTCAGCAGTGGCTGTGTTAAAGTGCTTTATAAATAAAGTTGGTATGGTATGTATGCTCATAAGTGTACATGGTACCAGAGCGCCCTAGGCCGAAAGATCGATGATCGATTTTGTGATCATTTCATCTGATCTGAGGCCGCATGTTCTGGACACTCGGGTGAAGAGAGGGACAGAGCTGTCAACTGATCACCACCTGGTGGTGAGTTGGATCAGAGGGTGTGGGAGGACTTTGGACAGACCTGGTAAGCACAAACAGATAGTGTGGGAACCCTCAAACACCGTGGTGGAGACTGGTGGTCAAGGAAGCTGACCCACTGAAGAAGGAGTCCTTCTCTGGGGTCCAGTTGCAATGTACCAACAGATCAGAAGGGTGGCAGTCTCTACTGTGGGGAGACAAGCAGCGGGTGTGGGAAGAGTTCGGAGCAACCATGGAGAAGGACTTTTGGTCCGCACCAAGGTACTTCTGGGGGACCATGGGGCACCTCAGAAGGGGAAACGAGGAACCATCCACGCTGTCTACAGTAAGGATGGGACTCTGTTGACCTCAACTGAGAATGTAATCCACCACTGGAAGGAACACTTTGAGGAACTCCTGCATCAGACCAGAGTGCCCTCTATAGCTGGGGCAGAGCTGGAAGCTGAATGGAGGATTTTCATCACATTCCCTGGTGGAAGTCACTGAGGTAGTCAAACAACTCCGCAGTGGCAAGGCCCCTGGGGTTGGTAAGATCCATCCAGAAATGCTGAAGGCTCTGGGTGTGGAGGGACTGTCTTGGATGAGATGTCTCTTCAACATTGCATTGAGGTCTGGGACAGTGCCTAAGGAGTGGCAAACTGGTCCCATATTTTAAAAAAGGGGACCAGAAAGTATGTGCCAATTACAGGAGCATCACACTACTCAGCCTCCCTGGTAAAGTCTACTCCAGGGTGCTGGAAAGGAGGGTGCAGCCCTGGTCGTGGAACAACCGACCAGCTCTTCACTCTCACAAGGATCCTAGAAGGGGCCTGGGAGTATGCCCATCCAGTCTACATGTGTTTTGTGGACTTGTGGAAGGTGTATGATCGGGTACCCCGGGAGATACTGTGGGAGGTGCTGCGGGAGTATGGAGTGAGGGGTCCATTCTTAGGGCCATCCAATGTCTGTACTCACAAAGCGAGAGACAGATCCACGGTATCAAACGCACTAAGATCTAACTTCACCAGAACTGTAGTGGTGTCCGAATCCATTTCAAGGAGAAGATCATTCACCACTTTAGTGAGAGCTGTCTCTGTGGAATGATATTTTCTAAAAGCAGACTGCCGTGGCTCAAAAAGATTATTCTCAGTAAGACAGTCCACAAGCTGCCGAGACACCACTTTTTCCAGAATTTTAGAGCAAAATGATAGATTTGATATCGGCCGATAGTTTTTCCAATACACTAGGGTCAAGATTAGATTTCTTAAGTAATGGTTTAATCACTGCAGATTTGAAACATTTAGGGATACATCCAGAAGTTAATGAGAGATTAATAATTTCCAGCACAGTCGGCCTAAGAGTGGACCACAGGTCCTTAAACAGTTTTGTTGGTATAGGATCAAATAAACAGGTTGTGCTTTTTGTTGACATTACGAGTCACTGCATGTTTAAAATTCACAGGAACCACACCAGAGGACACACACGCACGAGCATGTGTATGTGTCTCACAACAAGGAGGTCATGCAACAGATCTCCACCTTTCTGTGTGGAGTTTGCATGTTCTCACCATGTTTGCATGGGTTCCCTCCGAGTGCTCCGGCTTCTTCCCACATCTAAAGACATGCAGGTTAGGTGGACTGGAAACTTTAAATTGTCCGTAGGTGTGTGTGTGTGTGTGTGCAGGTGTGAATGTTAATAGGTGCAGAATGTACTACTCCGGTGTCACGGTTGGTCCTATTGCGCTACAAGGTGCATTTGAAGAGGAGCAATAATTCATTAATAATGGGCAGAACTCAAATAGTTAATTTCAACCACAGCTCTGCACAATGCCTTGTACAAAATTTCAATATGGTCCATGACCAATTCTGGAATATTGCACATTCGTATTCTGTTTAACAATTACAGACATGCAGAGTACAGTCACTTGCCCAGTTCCGGATCATTGCCAGTTCCGGATCACTGCTGTAGTTTTTGTGCCGCCGTTTCTCGTAATCAGAACGAATAAGCTAATACTTGGTACCAATGGAAAGATTGATGTTTTGTCTACAAACGAACACAAGCTCGACCGGATCCAGCCGTCCTTGTGATCAGCAGAGGAATCAAAACGTCCCGGTGTCTGCGGTGTGCGTGCTTTTTCTGACTCGCTCATTCCTGCAAGTTTTAAAGTAACAATCTCTAAAACGTAGCAAAGGTGAGTTAGCCGTTCGGTGTTTTTGGTTCTAGAGTGGGAAAATACTTACTTACTTGGGTAGAAAATGTCAGTGTGTTATGACTTGCTGTTTAATTGCTGCGCACATTTATCTGCGATGCGAAAATTTGCCAGTTGCGGATCACTGAAGCAGCAGCCTCGTGTCTGTAGTTGTGATCCATGTGGACTTTGGGGGTCATCGCGACATCACGAATGGACATGAATGTGGGGGCTTTTACTTTTTAATTCGGGAGAAATCTCACCTCCACACTTCATTTTTTGCTCGTAAAAACGTATAACGCGCTTTTCGAAATGAAGTAAATTCTCATTTAATAAGTATTATTTCTATCATTTTGTGTTCAAAACACATTCTCGGGCACAGTGTGTATCATTCTGCATTAGAAGGGCTCCAGCCAGATGCCAGGAATGAACCTAAAGTGACGCAGAGTGTCGTGATCCGGAAATGGCAAAGTGATCCGTTTCTGGCAAATGTTTGCGCCACACATAAAGTGGCTTCACACTTTAAATAGAAGCGCTGCTCCACCCAGACTTTTTCAGCTAAATAACATCCAAATGTCCAATACAACAATACACAATTAAAGGACATTCAGTTGCATTATGGCTCCGTATAGCGGGACTTTAAAAAAAGGTGATCCGGAACTGGGCAACCGTCTGTGTTGTATATTTTGCTGTAATAAGGTTTTTTTTTTTTTAAATTGTAGCACAAACTGTATTTGATTGAATGATAAAATGCAGAGTAAACGTGATGAAGCTGCACAGGCTGTTTTTACTTTCAAGACATGAAATTTATATTCCTAAAGTTTTAACTGGTTGCGTTCGGTCTCCGACGTTATTATTCTAGTCACAAAAACGATACAGTCGACTTAATGTAGTTAAAGATGTGACTTAAAAAAAAAAACCTTAACCTGTTTTGTCGTCAGAGTTAAAAGCAGCATCCAGTAGTTTTCTTTGTCGTTCGTTCTCCTCTTTTAAACCACAAAGTTCCTCCTCGTATTCTGCTGTTGTTCTGGCAAACAGCTCAAATATCTCTTCTTCATCATCTGCAGGTAGTCGCTGCTTCAGTAACGCGCTCAGAATTTGGACTTTAGACATTTTCACACAAAGACACAAACTGTTTCTACACACAAAAGGCCCAGTTAGCAGGCTAAGCTAACTCCGCTAGCTCGGGACGCCAACAGCAAAGGAATCAGAGATTAAATATTAATTTTAAAATATGTTAAGAAAAAGGTTAACAGCTAAACCTCCACTTTTTATCCGGCTTCATGTTTGTCAGAAGATACCGATTTTGTGTTCCGACAAAGCCTCCCTCTGTTAAAGCGTCTCCGCTCACAGGAAATCCTTTACAAATAAGAAACCACGTTCTTCAAAATAAAATTCTAAGGACGGAACTGACACTTTATCATATAAATTTTCTATTTTAGCGTCAGTCGTGCTGTACCGTTTTTTTTAAAGCCCACATCTCCTCACAATACATGGAGGCAGAGTGCAAATTACACAATGACAGCCGGAGGCTCCTCACACATTAGTTAATGTTCCACACAAAGTCCAGCACCTGCTGTTGGCCTGTGACTGTATGACCAATTAAAAGAGGGGTGCAAAGATGGGCAGAGGATCTCCAGATTGTCAACAAATGCATCAGAATATTACAGACGTGTTTAAAAGTAACGTGGATTTCTCTGGGCTCAGACATCAGGGTTGGACCACCACACAGTGGAAACATGTATTGGCATATTCCACTTTTTTTTTTTTTTTTTTGAAGAAACTGACAGCGTACTCTTGAGCAAATACGAAAACGACCATCCAGACTGTTAGCAACAAGTCCAAAAGCCAAGGTCTGTCATGGTCCGGGATTGTGTCAGTGCCCTCAGCAAAGGTAATTTAGTACACTTCTGTGATTGCAGCATTAATGTATTAAAGTAATACACATACTTCAACGTGACATATTGTTGAGAGATGTTCATGCATTTTTCAACAACATGATTCAAAGCCACATTCTGCACACATTAAAAAGGCCAAATATAAATTAATAAATGAAATAAAATTAGGTGCTGATCATTAGTTAGCCAAATCCAAAAATATGTTAACATCTGTAAAGTTGGTTAATTATGGACTGACAATTAACATGTGAATGATACAGCACAGCCACTGATCAAGTATCTTTAATTGACACTGCATAGGGACCGAGTTCTCCCTTGGCCCAAGATAGCCCAGGGAGAGTTATCCTGTATCCATCATTAGTTACATGAATGTATGTGCGCAAATATGTGCACAAACTGTAAATCACCACTGTAGTGTAGACAAATCACAAATGGTCATTTGCACAAACCAGCCCTACAGAGAAAGAGAAAGCACTGGGGCTATGGTCATTTCAATAAATTTTACTAAACCTTGGTGTATCACACATTTATCTGTCTGCACCTTAAAACTGAAAAAAAGACATTAAACTGCAACATGATCAGCAGACGTTATGAATAAGCAGGTATCTATAAAGATGAATACAAAAACAACAGCTGTTTCTACACACAGCACAAATAAAGTTCATTTACAGCTGAATTTCTCACACCCAGATAAAGCATTTTATGACTTTAAGGAGTGAACAAACTTTAGTTTATACCTATATTTATTTCATTGTATCACTACAATAAATATAGTAATGAATGAATAAGACATGAAGAAATAGTCTTCAGATTCATGCATAGGAAAAAGCACAATTTTAGTGTGTATACATTTACAAATGAGGCCTCAACAGTCAAAAAAAAGAAAAAAAAAAAGAAAAAAGCAAGCCCCATGGACAGAAAACTGAAGCACTCAACCAGTCACATATAGTCTTGAGAACCATCCCTGGTTCTCAAGACCAGGTACCTAGTGGCTCTACTCTATTCTACTTTTCTATTCTGCTCTTCCTTTTTTAGATATACCCAAGGTTGGGTAGGATTACTTTAAAATGTAATCCAAAAGTAATCAGATTACAAGTAATCCAAATGTATACATACATACATGTAATCCACATGTATTCTTTCAAAGTAATCCTACCCAACCTTGGAGATACCTTAGTATACACTAGTATAATTTTACCTTAGAACTGGAATATATTATAGAAGACATACCTTACTGAATTTTCATATAATTTTATGTCAAACTATGCCATGTCTCACATTGTTTGCCTGTCTGTACATGAACAATGAACCAGTTTGTTGTAATGTGAAAATAAATGGACTTACAAAATCTAGCTTAATTTCTTCCATGACTTGTGGCAAACTGCCATTACACTACCTTATAGAGCACTTAAATTCAAGAAAAACACCACAGCAGTATAAAACCTCAATGGAAACAGTCAAATCTCAGGTAAACCAAACTACAAAACAGTGTATGTGGGTTTAATGCATCATTGAGCATCAACCTAAATCTATATCCTCATTCATTTTCTGCCACTTATCTGGGTCTGGGTCATGGTGGAAGCAGACTAAGCAGCTCATCTGACACTGCCCTATCCTTGTTCTGGCCATCTAGCTCCTCCTGGCAGATCCTTAGATGTTCCTATGTCAGCTGTTGATGAAATCCCTCAAGCCTGTCCTGGGTCTTTTCCGGGGCCTCCACCCAATTGGATGTACCTGGAAGACCTCCCCAGGGAGATGACCGAGGCCATCCTCACAAGATGCCTGAACCATCTTAGCTGGCTCCTTTCAACGAGAATGAGCAGTGGCTCTACTCGGACTCCTTCCCAGACATCTGAACTTCTCACCTTATGCCAGAGCGTAATCCAGGATACCCTCAGGAGGAACGTCATTTCTATCTCTAGCATCCACAATCTTATCCTTTCGGATACTACTCATGGTGAAATAGAATAAATAGACTGGTATACCAACAGCCTCGCCTTCCAGCTCAGCTTTTTTCATTGTGGCAACCCAGTACAGTGGCCACAGTACCTAGCACTAATCAGTCTATCAATCTCACGCTGTCTTACTCCATCTCAAAATCAGTCTTAAAAAAAAGTACATCGTCTTAATCAACTCCCATTCATTTGAATACTTGTCAGAAAAAGCCTGCCACTAGCTTTGTTTAATCTAGGTAAACATGGTAGACACAATTTCATAAAATAAAAAGCATTACTCAAATCACATTTCAGACCAGATTCATTAAGCAATAGACCCCATAAAATGCCAATAAATTGTTTTGCAATACTCAAAGTATTCTGTTGCATCAATTTGGTAACCAGCAGAAGCAAACTATACAGTGTAGTTATTTCATGTCCACAAGACCAACACAAGTGTGAAGATTTTATTAAATAAAATGTTGTGTTAGCACACTATGCACGTCATTCTATTTCCCTTAAGCATCTTTTAGAAATACTTTCTCTTGTGTAACTCCTTGAATGTGTCCGTCACAAACAGAACAAAAATAAGTGTTGTCATTTGTGTCTTCAGGCAGTACCTTATATCAAACCACACCTAAATGGTTTCTCTCCTTTATGAATAATCATATGGGCCGTCAGGACAGTTTTTGCTAAATGTTTCACCACACTAAGAACAGCTAAATGGTTTATTTTCAGTATGACTGATCATGTGCTTCATCAGATTGCTCTTTAGGTTAAATGTTTTACCACAATCAGAACAGATAAATGGTTTCTCACCTGTGTGAATTATCATATGGTTCTTCAAATCACTGTTTCTGCCAAACCTTTTACCACACTCGGAACAACTAAATGGTTTTTCTCCTCTGTGAATTAACATATGAGTCTTCAAAGAAATGTTCTGTCTGAATGTTTTGCTACACTCAGAACAACTAAATGGTTTCTCTCCTGTGTGCATTATCATATGGGTCTTCAAATCATTGCTTCTGCTAAATGTTTTGCCACAATCAGAACAACTAAATGGTTTTTCTCCTGTGTGAATTAACATATGAGTTCTTAAAGAAATGTTTTGGCTGAATGCTTTGCCACACTCGGAACAACCAAATGGCTTCTCTCCTGTGTGAGTCATCATATGGGTTTTCAAATCCCGGTTTCTGCTGTATGTTTTACCACACTGAGAACAACTAAATGGTTTTCCTCCTGTGTGCATATACATATGGTTCTTCAAAGAAACATTTCTGCTAAATGTTTTACCACACTGAGAACAGCTAAATGGCTTCTCTCCTGTGTGTGTAATCATGTGCATTTTCAGATGCCCCTTTATGCGAAATGCTTTATCACACTCTGAACAACTAAATGGCTTCTCCCCTGTGTGAATTATCATATGAGTCTTCAAAGTGCCATTTCTGCCAAACGTTTTACCACACTCACAACACCTAAAGGGTTTCTCTCCTGTGTGGCAAACAATGTGCTGTTTCAGTTGGTGCCGCAGGCCAAATGTTTTACCACACTCACAACAGCTAAATGGTTTCTCTGATGTATCAATCACCATGTGTTCTTGCAGGTTACAATTTTGATTAAATGTTTCATCAACCTGAGAGCAGTTAAATGGTGTGCCTCTTGTATGACTATTTATTTTTCTCCTCAGAATGTCCTTGGGCCCAGTCCCTTCACCATACTCATGGCTAAATAATTTTACACTATCATATCTCCCATCACAAATAGGGCCTGCCTTGTTTTTCAAGGAGTATAAACATGCCTCAGTTTCAGTGGTCTGGTCCCAATGAATATTTCCAGGTTCACTGTCAGATTCAAAAGAGTGTGAAATCATATCAATGTGTGTGTGTGAATAAGCACTTTGTTCTAACTTGTTAGCCAACTCCAATTCTACCCAATCCTCTGCATTAGAGTCTGCTTTCATCTGTTCGGTTATGCTGCTGTCAAGAATCTCAGCCTCTCCATTTTCCTCAGCCTGTGATTGTTCGCACTGTGAAGACAGATGTTTTATATCATTTGTGCACTTGGTGGTATCCATCGCCAGGACTTCAAGTTGCACATGCTCCTCATTCAGCCACAGTTCCTCCTCTTCATTTTTAATATGATAAAGTTGTTGGTGTGATTGGCCCATACTGCAGGTCCACTCTTGCTGCACGGGAGAAACATCTTTCAACAGCTTCTGTATAACTATATAAATATACAGAACAGACAATGTATTATCATCATCATCACCACAAGCCATTGTTCAGTATTCCCTCAAAACAAAAGTTCTGCACAGTCTCTTTACCATCTCTACATTTTGTTGAAGTGCATATATACAGGCATTTTTCACCTGCTACTGCTGCTAGCTGCTCAACCATGGACTTGACTAATCAGCCTGCTTTGCACCAAAAATAATTCACAGACTTCCAAGGGGTACCTCACAAAAGCATAATTAAGGAACCCAGAAAGAAAAAAATAGTAAAGCCCCTGTCACACATAGCAAGAATGTGGAGGAACCAGCCCAACACGACAAATACTGCCATCATCCGATGCAGTCAGGAGGAAAATAGGCGTGGTCAGCTCTGTCAGAATGCATCCAGAGTACCTCATCCACACCTGCATGATGACATTCAAAGTGTATGTAGATGACACGGACTGCTGTCAGACGGCCATAAAAGGCGCTGCAGACTGTCCGACGTCCAAACGTCTGGATGGCAAACACGAGACAGGACTGGGAGTGAGCACTGTGTTCCGCACGTGTGTGCGAGTGCACAGTGCATGTTGAGTGCACATGCGTGGGGCTGCAATTATCACTCAGCCATGTGTCTGTGTGTCTATGCATATATGAGCCACTAAGATTATATTCGTGGGCACCGGCCGATTTTGACCAACTGTGTGGACTTCTGTAGATGGCTGTCAAAACAATTTGGAACTGAAACCTGATACTTTTCAGATATGCACTGATTCGTCATTCCAATGCCATTCTGCATGATTCTGGCTATGTGTGACGGGGGTATAAGCTTTGACCAATTGCAGCCAGTGTACTCTGATCAGCGTTTCACAATGGCCAAGCCAGGCTGAGAATGACGACATTAAGTCAGGTATACATAATCAAGACAGAAGTACACTGATGCATTCTTCAACAGACCAAGACTAACCCACTAAGTAAGCAACAGCTCCTAATGGAAGCTGACAGAAAGCAAAGCATACAGTATATAATAGGCTTGTCATGATACTAGAATTTCTAACTCGATAGAGTGCATCCACAAAGTATACACAGCGCTTCACTTTTTCCACATTATATTACAGCTTTATTCCCAAATGGATTAAATTCATTTTTCCCCTCAAAATTCTACACACAAATCCCCATAATGACAATGTGAAAAAAGTTCTATTTTTCTTTTGCAAATTTATTAAAAATAAAAAAACTAAGCAATTACATATACAGTCTTTGCCATGAAGCTCAAAATTGAACTCAGGTGCATCTTGTTTCCACTGATCACCCTTGAGATGTTTCTACGGCTTAATTGGAATCCACCTGGGGTAAATTCAGTTGATCGGACATATAAGGTTCCACAGTTGACAGTCAGAGCACAAACAAAGCATGAAGTCAAAGGAATTGTCTGTAGACCTCCGAGACAGGATTGTCGCGAGGCACAAATCTCGGAAATGGTACAGAAACATTTCTCCTTCTTTGAAAGCCCCGGTGAGCACAGTGGCCTTAATCATCTGTCAATGGAAAAAGTTCCGATCCACCAAGACTCTTCCTGGAGCTGGCCACCTGTCTCAACTGAGTGATCGGGGGAGAAGGGCATTAGTCAGGGAGGTGAACAAGAGCCTGATGGTCACTCTGTCAGAGCTCCAGCATTCCTCTGTAGAGAGAGGAGAACCTTCCAGAAGAACAGCCATCTCTGCAGCAATCCACCAATCAGGCCTGTATGGTAGAGTGACCAGATGGAAGCCCCTCCTTAGTAAAAGGCACATGGCAGCCCACCTGGAGTTTGACAAAAGGCACCTGAAGAACTCTCAGGCCATGAGAAATGAAATTCTCTGGACTGATGAGACAAAGATTGAACTCTTTGGCATGAATGTTTGAAGGAAACCAGGCACCATCCCTACAGTGAAGCATGGTGGTAGCAGCATCACGCTGTGGGGATGTTTTTCAGCAGCAGGAACTGGGAGACTAGTCAGGATTGACGGAAAGATGAATGCAGCAATGTACAGAGACATCCTGGATTAAAATCTGCTCCAGAGCGCTCTTGACCTCAGACTTGGGTGATGGTTCATCTTTGAGCTGGACAATGACCCTAAGCACACAGCCAAAATACCAAAGGAGTGGCTTCAGGACAACTCTGTGAATGTCCTTGAGTGGCCCAGCCAGAGCCCAGACCTAAATACGATCGAACATCTCCGGAGAGATCTGAAAATGTCTGTGCACCGATGCTCCCCATCCAACCTGATGGATCTTGAGAGGTGCTGCAAAGAGGAATGGACCAAACTGCTCAAAGATAGGTGCACCAAGCTTGTGGCATCATATTCAAGAAGACTTGAGGCTGTAATTGTTGCCAAAGGAGCATCAACAAAGTACTGAGCAAAGGGTGTGAATACTTCTGTACATGTGATTTCATGTGGTTACAGCTTTTTGGCTTTGTCGACAATCTGTATCATGATAAACAGCATCGTCCTTGCATCTGTGGTTGTCGATGAAGACAAGCGGTAAGTTCTGGGTCTGGCTCGGTAAACTTCGTCCATCTTTGGACAAAGAGCACTCGCAACCTAGCGGACGTGCTGTTTCGTGTTGCTCTGTAAACTTCCCAATGTTAATTTTGGTCAGTGTGCAGCAACAGCTTCTTTGTAAGTTTAACAATTTCATATGTTCTAACCCTCACTTCAATTTTAACAAATGAAAGAAATCTGAATTTGAACAATGTCTGTGCAAAATTTGTTACCTTTACCATAAAACAATTGTTTTGTAAATTTGCCCAATTATTAAGAGCAATCTGCACGATTGCATTGGCACAACTGCGGCTTTTATCTTGTCAAACGATGGAAGGTGTTTTTCTTTTAATTGTAAAAAACATTTCTTCCAAGTTTTGAATTTGTGTAACTATCAAAACAAATAGAACCCCCCATACAACAAAACATAACTGAGCTGACAAAATACTTTTTCTTTCAAAGTGTGATGTTGCTTCCTTTATGCCAGTTTTCACAAGCATGAAAATCTTATTAATACTGAACATCAAGTGAGGCCAAAGGTTGATGACAGACTGCAAGATGTGTAAAGAATCAATAAAGCAATCCTCCTAGGCCATCTGCCTCATCTGCCATGAGGACCCCTACAACCGAAGGGTGCCGCCATTTTGAATGGTCACATGATGTGATCTAAACCATAAACGCGTCTTGGATTTCAAAGTAAGTAGTGTGTCGTGCCAAAATTGGGCACTTAGTGCGCCACTCAGATTCCTGTCGGGTGTTCTCTCATCAACATCAAAATTGATTGAGAATCTACAATATTCTTTATATCACTCATTCACCTTCAACCACTTACTCCAATTAAGGGTCACAGGGATTCTCTGAAATCATAGGCAGAATATTCGCACAAGTGTGAAAATAAGATACAGAATTAAGACAATAATGCCTCACATTCACCCCGATGTCAGGGTGCTGCCAGACAAGGCGCTCACTACACACCGGGAGCAAGCAGGGGATTAAGGACCATAGTGATTTTCCGGTCAGGCTGGGATTTGAACCAAGGATCTTCTGGTCTCAATCCCAACGCTTAACCACTAGAACATCGCCGCAACATAACTGTAATAATAAATAAATTGTTCACATAATTTTTCAGAAGCCCCGGAGACCCAGTTGCCGAGAGGACACATCAATCACTCAAATTTGAGGTATTTGAAGTTTCAAGTTAATGTAAAGGCACAAAAAAAAAAATTCAAGGCATCATCTGAATAGTTGTATCAACTTAAATCCTCATTCCTTTCAACAATTTTTATCAAAACAAAAAAGAAAAGCCCTCATATCCATTAATGAATGACTTACTCAGGCCAGATAAAAGTTTAAAAAGCGTAATATCCCGTTTACATTTTGTAAGTTAGGCCTAAGCTGCTCTTTTTCTACATATTCTGTTGTCATGGGTGAAAACAATTCATATCCTGGTCACGTCAGTCTTCAACATATAGCATTTTGTTTTAATACTTTTTCAGGTAGAGAACAGGATATTTTTCCTAAGCCTATGGTGCACCACAGTAAAGAGCTCCAGGATACTCAACTAATTTTAAGCATTTATTAATGAAGCGGCATAAACAATTTTTACTTTTAGCAGAATATATATATATATATATATATATATATATATATATATATATATATATATATAATTCCAAGGAACCATCAGACCCCCTTAAACCCACCACATCCCCTTTTGTAAATATTTTAAATAAAAAATAGAAATGACCCATATTCCGGTTTTAATACAGAAATTACGACCACAACCTCATTTTTTTTTAGCAATATTTCATTAAAAATTTCAAAAGCACTATATCCTCATTCATTAACTTAGCCTGAGTAAGTATATTTAAATAGTTCACAGGAACAATAACACTGTCTTAAACCTCCCACAACCTGTGATTTTTTTTCACAACTTTTCCTTTATGCCGCATTCACACCGCATGCCACGCAACACCACAAATTTGCATCCCTCTCCTGGCGATGGATGCGCCACCATTGCCTGGTGTGTCGCTCTGCTTGAGCTGCGTTCACACCGGACGCCACGCAACGCCACAAATAGACCAACCAACCCCTCAATTATTAACAATTTTCCATAAAAAATCTGAAGACCCACATTCCCTTCAAATACACAAATTAAGGGCAAAAAAAAAAAAAAAAAAAAATCAAGATTACTATCCCCTATTTCTCAGGATATGCCACACCCCCTTAAACCCACAGACCACGTATTTCATAGCAATTTTCAGAAAATTTAAATTAAAAAGCCCCCAAACACTTTTACACCCACCAAAACCCATGTTTGGGATTTAATTTTTTTTCCCCTATACATAAAGGGCAAGACTCCACAGCGGACTGTTGCTTTCCATAGCTGGCAATCAATCAATTTCAATTTATTTTAATTTATATAGCGCCAAATCACAACAGAGTTGCCTCAAAGCGCTTCACACAGGTAAGGTCTAACCTTACCAACCCCCAGAGCAACAGTGGTAAAGAAAAACTCCCTCTGAGGAAGAAACCTCAAGCAGACCAAACTCAACGGGGTGTCCCTCTGCTTGGACCATGCTACAAACATAAATTACAGAATAATTCACAGAACAATTCACGGACAAATATACAAGAAATGTTATTGGCACACAGGACAGGAGGGTCGCCAACACAAATACAACTCCCATCTCTGGATGGAGCTGCACCTTAAACAGAGAGAAAAAACAGAATCAGGCATCAGAAAGACAAAAAATACTGTATAATTTGCCAGCATTAAACAACAAGAAAAACAGAAGAAATACTAAGGTGATCGCCAGCCACTAGCCCTAAACTTCACTAACAGACCCAGAATTTAGGTAAAGTGGCCTCAATTTAGGAATTGAGGCCGCGGCCCCTATTTTTACCTTTTAGTGGGGATTCATGTGGTCCAGACAGTGGGATGGACAAACCTCTAATCTGGACACAAGGATCGACACTATTTTAAGTTTTGTTTTATTTACAAACCCATATGTATGTATCATTGAAGCCTACAATAATTTATCATTAACAAATTCTGCCAGTCTGTTTAAAATACCTTCATACATTTTGCACTATCATATATAATGGACAATATATTTACATCAACCTACACTGTTCGGTCCAAGGCTTTGCCTTAATTATATTTGTAACAAAAGCATTTTTAAATTGAATTGTGCATGTTTTAATTTTTGACTGGGCTGAAATAGTGAGCCTACGACTCTAATGACAAAACTAGAAAAATAAAAATGAACAAACCTGCTTTGTCATCAGACATATAAACAGCATCGAGTAGTTTTCTTTGTCGTTCGTTGACCTCTTTTAATTGACACAGTTCGTCCTCGTATCCTGCTGCGGTTGTTTCCAACAGCTCAAATATCTCTTCTTCATCATCTGCAGGTAATCTCTGCTTCAGTAACGCTCTCAGAACTTGGACTTTAGACATTTTCACACAAAAGCACAAACTGTTTCTACGCACAAAACGCAGTTAGCAGGCTAGGCTAACTCCGCTAGCTTTGGAAGCTAACGGCGAAGGAGTCCGACTTCAAATACTCGAGAAAAAAATGTCAACAACTTCACTTCGAGTTTTGATCGCGGTCCAGGATTGTTTAAAGACACGGAAGTCTTATTGTATTTTCAGATGGATATTATCTACAAGCCAAAATGTACGTATAAATCGTCTCTGCGGCTAACAAAGCGGCTTCACTCTCAGGAAATCCTGTAAAATTGAGAACGTCACTTCCGCTACTGTTTTTCAAAATAAAACATCAAGACGGTGAAAGTGACATTCTGTTCGTGCGTCTCTCTCTTTCGCCCTAACTCTTGCGCACCAGAGAGTTGCTGCAGTCTAAAAAACAGAATCCACTTAGGCACAATATACAAAGAGTTTTATGTTGCGATGTTAATGCTGTTGTCCGTGTGCAGCGGTTAAAGTACAGCCTGATCAGAGTCTCAATGCATTTCTTAATGTAACTGACATCTCACAGAGCGGCAAACTCTCCGAGGTTTTACGAGATTTTGCAGAATTTGAAACCTCCAGTAGGGTGAATAGCACACTCTCACGAGCGCCACTATCTTAGCTTATGACAAGCTAAAAGTGGACGCTTTCGATATCAATTCAATATCTCTGGCTTCACTCTCAGGGTGAGCAGAGTGTGAAATCATATCAATATGTGCATGAGAATAACTGTCTTGTTTTAACTTCATAGTTAATTCAGATCCTCCCCAATACTCTTCATTAGATTCTGTTTTTATCTGTTCAGTTGAACTGCTGGCAAGAAGCTCAACCTCTCCATTTTCCTCAGTTTGTGGGGGATGGCAATTTCAGGATTGCCATTTTTCATCATTTACACATGTGGTGGTATCGGCCTCTAACACTTGAATGTGTTCTCGTTCCTCCTCTTGATTTTTAATGTGATGGCGTTCTTGGTCCCATTGGTCCAGACAGCAGGTCCACTCCTGGTGCTGAGGGGAAGCTTCTTTCACCAAAAGCAGCTGTACTTCTAAAATACAACAATAAATAGTCATCATCATCATCCTCATTCTAACTCAGCAAGGCACAACTTTCTGCACTACCTCCAAACCAAAAGAAATCTGCACCACCCATGAACCAACTTTGTTATCTTGATCAATTGAGTGCTGATACACACACACACACACACACACACACACACACACACACACACACACACACACACACACACACACACACACACACACACACACACACACACACACACACACACACTATTAACCTGTTGTTGCCAGATGACACCCCCTGGTCTTGATGAGCCACACTGCCCTACAACAACAGTAGTTCACTGACATCTGATCAGCCCATCCCAACAGACTTCATCAAACAGAACATTTGAGACCTATTGAAAGTTTAGCATTAGCAATTCAATTCAATTTATTACATGTATATAGCACCAAATCACAACAAAGCTGCCTCAAGGTGCTTCACACAAGTAAGATCTAACCTTACCAACCACTAGAGCAAGCACGCAGGTGACAGTGATAAGGAAAAACTCCTTCAGATGATACTGAGGATACCATGAGTGTTTTCTGTTTGATTACAACAAAATGTTTCAATGAAGTAAATTATTGTTTGTGTGGTTAACACTGAAAACTGACTGTGCACGCTGCATAGATAAAAAGTGCCAGACATAAAGTTGGTTAAATACCACCCAAAATTAAATATTTTTTTTAATTAAAGTTTATTAAACACCCACCTAAAATACATTAATTCCCCAACATACTGTAAAAAGTAAAAAACAGATTTTTGGATGTTTTTCTCATCATACTTTTGTCCTGTGCTGTTATTGTGAAAGACTTGTGCAAGCAACAGGAAGCGTTCTGTGACATTATGGTTAGTTTTGTACGGACAGCAACAAACGGATTATTTAACTGCAGTGTTGCATAGATTTAAACACATAGGAACTTCAAAATGCTGCTGCTCGAGTCCTAAACAAAAGCAGGAAAATGGACCACATTACTCCACATCCTGAGATCCTTAGGCTGGTTCCCTGTCTGTCAGAGGATAAATTTTAAAATTCATCTACTAGTCTCCTCATTGAGTACGAACCCTCTAGACCACTGAGGTCATCTGAGACAGGTCTGCTCTCCGTTCCTAGAGTCAGAACTAAACATGGAGAAGCAGCATTCCGTATCTATGCCCCCCATATCTGGAATAAAGTACCAGAAAACTGTAGATCAGCTGAGACACTGAGTTTATTTAAATCAAGGTTAAAAACTCACCTGTTCACCACTGCTTATAACTAGATTATTTTAAATCTAATGGAATAATTGGTTCTGATGTTTTTAATTTGCGTTTCTTAAGTGGTATAGAGGTGGGGGGTTTTTTCACCAAAACATTAACTCTAGGCTTGCATCTCAGATGTACCTTCTGGCAAATTTTAGCTTAACTTTCAGGTCTTCTTTTTAATAAAACCCCTCTCTCTCCAACTTCATCATGAACTGGGGATACAAAATGCAAAACATGCACTAGGCACAATTTCTGCAATTACAGCCACAGAAGCAATCCTTGCACATAAAGAGTTTTAAGACTTGAACCAAGCCAATGAGCTAGCTATGAGATGAATCATGACCATTAAAAATTTTATATATGTGTGTGTATTATAAATTTAGCTCATCTAAGGGACTATATAACCCATTCAGAAACATTTCCATTATCATTTTTACACTTACCTCTCTCTCTCTCATATATATATATATATATATATATATATATATATATATATATATATATATATATACACACACACGAGGTCTGTCCATAAAGTATAGGTCCTTTTTATTTTTTTCAAAAACTATAAACTATATGGATTTCATTCATATGTTTTTACGTGACATGCTTGAACCCTTGTGCGCATGCGTGAGTTTTTCCACACCTGTCGGTGACGTCATTCGCCTGTGAGCCCTCCTTGTGGGAGGAGTCGTCCAGCCCCTCGTCGGAATTCCTTTGTCTGAGAAGTTGCTGAGAGACTGGCGCTTTGTTTGATCAAAATTTTTTCTAAACCTGTGAGACACATCGAAGTGGACACGATTCGAAAAATTAAGCTGGTTTTCGGTGAAAATTTTAACGGCTGATGAGAGATTTTGAGGTGATACTGTCGCTTTAAGGACTTCCCACGGAGCGAGACGTGCAGTGCTCCGAGGCGCCGTCGTCAGCCTGTTTCAAGCTGAAAACCTCCACATTTCAGGCTCTATTGATCCAGGACGTCGTGAGAGAACAGAGACGTTTCAGAAGAAGTTGGTTTCAGCATTTTATCCGGATATTCCACTGTTAAAGGAGATTTTTTTTTTAATGAAAGACGTGTGGGGGGATTGCAGCGTCGGCTCGCAGCCGCTGCAACGCTCCGCCACAGGAAAAACACCTCTGTTGGAAGCCTTAAGGACAAGATGGAACATGTCCAGCTGTTAAACAATTTCTCAGATACTCACTCCACTGAAAGCCATCAAAAGCCGCCTGGATTTTACAAATGGTTATCAACACGGAGGTGTTTTTTCCGCAGCCGCCGCGGAAAAAAGGTGAACAGCAAAATTACAGATGCGGGTCCTGGTTTATATTAAACAGACCGGAATGTTTTCGCAACAATTTCAGTTAGATATTAAACTAACATTTGACAAAACCTGCCTGCGCTAACATAGCATCTCCACAAAAAGAGGAAATTCTGTAAGGATAATGCAAATGACTTCCGATTTTGATTTTCAAAATAAAACTGCATGAGAGCGGGCTCACGCACTGAAATTACCCACTTACCAGATTTGTATGTTTGTCATCTGCGCATGCGCGATAAACGGGGAGTTTGTTCTGTAGTTCTGAGTTTTACCCTTTCTGTGTGCGGACAAAATCAGGTTTAATGCCAATAAATTCTGACCTTATCTCTTATCCGGACAGGGATCAAATCAAATAAACAGACAAGTTATTTTTGAAACCACTCTTTTCATAACACAGAAAGGGTAAATTCAGTACAGAGAAGACTTCCAGTTTTTCGCGCATACGCACAATGCGAATATGCGAATCTTGTAAGGGGGAAGCAGTGAAATGCGCCAGCTGCCGGTGGAAAGAGTCTGCAAAATTCTTCTTACCACTAAGAGACCTCCTTAACTTAAAAAAAAAAAAAACCCTCATAAATCATTAAACTGCATAAACAACTATTACAAAATCTGCCTCAACCAGGAACGTTAAAAGACAAATTAAATATCAAATAACTGACAATATAACATTAACTGTATTAAGGTCATCAAAGCGAACATTTGCACTAATGTTACATGGTTTACTGAACATTATTATTATTACTACTACTTACCAATACATAAAACAAATATTAAAAGGAACTGTGTTGTAAATTTTTGTTGCTCAAACAAAACGAGTCAGGAATGACAAGGAAAACTGGCATCTCTTTCTGGTCTTTTTTTAATTACTCAAACGGTTGTGGTATGACTAAACATCACAGGATATATCAGAGCAGAGCAGAGGATGGACATTTATGCTCAAATACACCCAGTTCATAGGTAGTAACCTTGACTCCCACAGTCTCACAGTGTGGACCTAAGACTGCAGCCAAAACAAGTATAACTGCTGACAGCCATTGTCTGTTCAACCCTGGTTCACACAGTTTTACACCGAAAAACAATATACTGTGGTTAGTTATACCAAAAATCAACTAAACAAAATGAACACAATTAATGTAATAAATGGACATGTGAAAAAATGAACAATATTTGACATTTCAACAGTCACATTAATACTCTGACAGAAAAATCCTCCACATGATGAACAAGGAAACAAGAGTCATCAGGGGGTGATATATCCCCCCGTCCCCACTAATCAGTAATACAAAGTGTTGGGGAAATCACCCAACTACACCCTTATGCTAAATACAAAAGAAATTGGTCATCTGGTTCTTCCCATATCATGCTAACAAGGGTGGCAATGACTATGTTGAATAGCTCGCTGTGACCTTGAATTGACCCCAAGGTCACTGTAATCAACTTCTGGGTATGAAGGTGGGGGTTGGTTGGTTGGTTGGTTGTTCTTGAAGAGCAAGAACAAAACTGAACAATAAGAACAGAAAATTGAAATTAAAGTATTCCAATAAATAAATAAATAAAACAAACAAACAAAAAAAAAATAAGTCATCAAGTCTTAACAAAAAAAAGTAGAAGAAAAAAAAAAACCCAATATGACCTACTTCATATTATGGATGATCCTGCAAACATTTGAAACAATAAACACTGATTACATTCTCATAGACTGTAAGGTCACTACGTGCACAATATTTGGATATTGACAAACGTGATGTTATTTTAGACATCTGTGATGGTACATTTGGAACCATATGCAACAACTTTTGAGTGTTCCTTCACCAATCAGAGGTTTTTAATTGAATGTTATCATTAGGTACAGTCAAAAGGCCTATGGATTGTTACATGTACAGCTTAATAAATGTTGTACAAAAAACCCACACTCACATTACCTGTACACCTATATAATTATTATCATCATCATCATTATTATTATCACCCGACCATGGTGGTCAATGGGACTGTGAAACGGATCGTGAAAGGGATCGTTTACAAATTGCCTGATTTGTAAACGATGACGGTGCACTGTGATCGGACATGAAGTGTTGATTTTCCCTTAAGGTGTTCCTGTGCTCTATGAAGGTCTAATCTTCTGAGACAGCAGAGGCTGAACCAAGTATTCATAAATGAGACAGTCTAGCCCATAGAGCATTTTTGCATTATTAGCTTTTCCTGTTCCTACTGCCTGTTGCCTGGTAACCTTTACAGCTGCCCATGACGAGTTAGCATAGTGTGCATTACCTGTAATTTTGCAGTCATTTTCCAGTACTTATTTATGCTTTACTTATAAACATGACTTATTTAAAATTGTACATGTAGAATCCAAGCTGCCCTTTTATCATCATCATTATTTTCATTTTAAATCAACCATTTTGTCTTGGGGAGGAGGGGAGGATATATCACACAATGACTCCTGGGATTGTTTGGGTAGTGAGGGTTACACCTGTTGTATCCTCCATTTTTGGAGAAGAAAAGGATGCATTAATTAGCTGCATTCCATGGAGGCTTCGAAATGGAACATCCTGGTCACACCACTTATGACGTATGCGGCCAATGAATGCAGCATTAGAAGAGTGAAACCATTGAACTGGGACACAGTCACAGACAGAAGACTGAAGCAGGGCAAGTCCATAAGATGGTCATGTCTGTTACCACTTTCAAAGGTCCTGCCATCATCTAGCTATCCCACAAAATTGGGATTTTTCCATTACTTCTTCATTCGGTTGGGTTAATGAAGGCTCTGGGATGGCTCGATTCTGCCCATTCTCCATGTAATGTGGAGTTGCGTCAGCAAGGGCATCAACCATTAAACATGCACCAAATCAACATGTAGATTCATTTTGGATCAAGTGGGGAAAAAAAAGAGAAGCCAAAGGGACTTACTTTGTAAAAAAAAAAAAAAAAAAAAAAAAAAAAAAAAAACACAGGCTTGAGTTTCCTACTGCAAGACTTGTACAATATAAAAGAGTTGCATTGCTCAAAACCTGTTCTGAATGAATGTTAAAATGCCATTGTTTCTAGTTTGTGTGTAACATATCACTGAGAATCAACTTAACTGTACTCTCACTCATTTGAATAGTAAACACAAAATACAGCCTGCTAATAACAGTTCATTCTGTGTACATATGGTAGAAACAGTCTCATGTGGTACCTTAAAAATCAGACCTCTAACCACACTGAGAACAGTTAAATGGTGTCTCTCCTGTATGAATTATCATATGGGCTGTTAGGTGTCAAACCGTAAACTTAAGCAATGAACCACTTGACGCTAATATTAAAAATAGACATCAAGTCTTTGCTTTTCTACAACACTTATCCCAAACAATAAACTACACTCATACTTAAACGCAAAATACTTTATGGAAAAAACAGCACCATAAAGTACAAAATATGAAACAAAACTGCATCAATCCTGTTATAAAATGATGTGCATTAGTTTTACAAATCAATGACCAACATCCTAGAATATAACCATAAAAAGCCAGCGAGCCTGCTCATTATGTGAATATATGGCAGGAACATTTTCATTAATAACAAAAAATTAAGCACAGACATTTAGTTCAAATATAGCACATCACATCAGACATGATCCATTAAACAATCACTCATAAGCTGCCATTAAGTCAAAAATATACTTTTTTATGTTATCACTTGAAGCCAAGTGTAAAGTGTAATTCTTGCACAGACAATCACAAGAGTGAAGGTTTCACAGAGAAAAAAAGCCTTCTTAGCTGACTTTTCATGTTTTGTTTTCCTACACATATATTAGAAAATCTGAAAGATACCACTTCCTTGTATGATAGTATTTTTGAACACTGCACAGATGTGGACAGCTTCGTGAACTGTTTTAATTGTCATTGTGCTACAATCTTGGACAAAGTTGTTCCTTTCAAAACAATTTGTGCTACCCACGAATACACCTGCCCTTGGATAAATGACAGCATCTGGAGTTTAAGAAGGACATGCTGTAAAACTGAATGGCTGTGGAAATCCACTCAGCTCCAGGTCCATAGGTTGCATCTTAAAGACTTTATGTTGTCTTTAAATGAGTCTATAAAAGAGGCCAGATTTAAACACTTTCAACAATTAATAACAACAAATAAGGGAAACCGAAAGTGTTATTTGACACTATAAATTCTTTAGTGTCTAACACTGCTCCTGCTACCCCTGTGCTCTCTGAAGCCGATAGCAATGATTTTTTAACTTTCTTTATTGTGAAAGTGCAGGAAATAAAAGACCAAATAAACTGGCCTTCATATTCCGGCCCTATTCAGAATGAGCCACCTGCACAGATGTGGTCAACCTTCGACCCTGTGCATCTGGAAAACATTGTGGCATTGTCATCCAAAATGAGGCTGACCTCTAGCTTCCAAACTTCTCCTTAATATTCTTGACTATATTGGCCCATGGGTCACTGAATTGTTCATTTTTTCCTTTCATCTGGTGCATTTCCCGCCCACTTCAAACATGCGGTGATCGAACCAAGACTCAAAAAGCCTAACATGGACCAAGCAGAGTGTAAAAGCTACCGCCCAATATCTAAGCTTCCCTTTCTATCTAAATTACTGGAAAAACTGGTAGCCAAACAACTGACATCCTTCCTGGAGACATATAACATCTATGACAAATTCCAGTCAGGTTTTCGGAAACACCACTCTACTGAGACTGCACTGTTAAGAGTGTCTAGTGACATCATGATGTCTGCTGACGCTGGGAGGTGTACTGTGATGGTCCTCTTAGACCTGTCCCCTGCCTTTGACATGGTCGACCACACCATCATGGTCAATAGGCTGCGAGATCTGGTGGGGATGTCGGGCTCTATGCTGAAATGGTTTACCTCCTATTTGACAAACAGGAGTTTTAGCGTTTCAGTAAACCATGTTAGGTCTGAGTCACCTCACCTGCAGTGTGGCGTACCACAAGGCTCGGTGCTGGGGCCATTCTTGTTTCTTTTATATATTCTTCCCCTTGGGCAGATAATTCAGTGTTTCAGTGATGTGTCCTATCATCTGTATGCTGATGACATACAACTATACTGTCTTTTAAAACTATGGAACTTGGGAAGCTGAACTCTTTAATGAACTGTCTATCACAGGTGAAGCAGTGGCTGAATGAAAATAGTCTTCAACTGAACTCAGAGAAAACTGAGACACTTGTTGTTGCCCCGATGACGCCATTCCTGGCATCAAGCAGCAGTTGGGTGACTTGGGCTCATCAGTTAAGACAAGTCTGCGGAATCTCGGAGTTATCTTTGATGAAGTAATGTCTCTTTCTGAGCACTGTAACAAATTAATTAGAAATTGTTTTTTTCACTTGCAGAATATCGCCAAGCTGCGACAGGTGGTATCTTGCCATGAGCTGGAGACAATCATCCATGCCTTCATCTCCTCACGATTGGACTACTGTAACAGCCTGTTTACCTGCCTTAGTAGAAAAGACCTTAACCAGCTACAGTACATCCAAAACTCTGCTGCGAGGCTGTTGACTCATACAAACAGGAGAGCTCATATTACCCCTGTCCTAAAGTCTCTCCATTGGCTCCCAGTTGAGTCTAGACTCACTTTCAAAATCTTGGTCCTGACGTTCCGAGCCCTTCATGGTCAGGCTCCCGGATATATTAAAGATCTGATTCAGCCTTATACCTCTGCCTGTAGTCTCAGGTCTTCAGACCAGAACCTGCTGATGGTTCCTAGGACCTGCTTTAAAACCCGAGGTGACAGCTCTTTTAAAGCCACAGCTCCTCGTCTCTGGAACGAACTGCCACTTTCCCTGCGTTCACTGGAATGTGCTGAGACTTTTAACAAGCATTTGAAGACTCTTCTCTTTAACAAGCTTTTCAGAACTGACCAATCGTTAACCTTGTCCTTTGTTTTATGTGTGTTTTTATTATTTATTATTGCATTTTATCCTGTGAAGCGCTTTGTGACTTATGTCTGCGAAAGGCGCTATATAAATAAAATTTACTTACTTACTGTACGTGTGTCTGAGAGACAGAGAGAGAGAGAGAGAGAGAGACAAACAGGACAAAGACACAGTCTATAAGTGTGTTCTCCTGTGTTTCTTCAGGTGATGCCTAATATCAAATCGTTGCCCACACTCAGAACAGCTATATGGTTTCTCTCTTGGTTTTTCATTTATCTTTGATATCTTTTTAGTAGAATGCAATGGGCCCCAAACCTGGGGTCTAAAGTTGCACCCTAGGTTCTATAGTTATCTTAACCAGATCTGGCATTGTATCCGAGGGCTCTCTTCGTTCCCTTAATCGCAGACAACTGCACCTCATGTGCACTTGGGTGACCGGGAATTGCCTCAAGGTATTTCTTCAGGTTCTTCTTCATCAGGCCTGTTGCTCCCACCACAACTGGAATGATATCGATGTCTTTCAATGACCATGTTGTTCTTAGGTCATTTTTCAGGTCTTGGTATTTCGAGATCTTTCCCCTTTCAGCTCGATTCAGGCCGTAATCATTGGGGACTGTCACATCAATGATTTTGGCTGTTTTCTCTTGCTTGTTCCAGATGACAATATCAGGTTTGATTGCACCTCCTTCAATGTGTCTTCCTGCTGGGATCTCTTTGTCGTAGAAGATCGTTATTTTTCCGTTGGATGAGACTGGTGTTGGCTCGTGCTCCCAGACATGTTCTTTGACTTCCATCTCCAGTTCCTTGCAGATCTTCCAGTGGAGATATTGACAGATCTTGTTATGTCTGGATGTATAATGCCCATCTGCCATGAGGATCTGGCATGCTGATGTTAGATGGTTTACACTCTCAACAGCTGTATGACAGAATCGGCATTTATCATTTTGTGAGATCCCTGCCATTTTTTTGAAGCCATTAGTTAGAAGTCCCTGATCTTGTGCTCCAATCAAAATTCTTTCTCCATCAAAACCAAGTTTTCCATTTTTTAGCCACTGCATTGATCCAACTTTGTCGATGTATTCCTTTTCGAGTTCTTCTTGGAAACGTCCGGCTCTTTTGTGTTGTTTCCATCTTTCCACTCGATGTTTTCCTTCTTTTTTGCAGTATTGTTCTCTGGTCTGTCTTGCAAGTTTTGTTGCAGGCATGAGACTGTTGCTTTTTCTCTCTTGTAGAAGTTCTCCGCCAAAGTTTTTTGCCAGTTTAGTGATTGAGGTCCGTTCACTTATGGCCTCGTGGTGTTGTGTGACCGTTTTTATGATTTCTTCTTCAGAGCTCTTTAAGTACTGTCCAATACTTATTATCGATGCTCTGTAGGCCTGGTTGATTTCAGTAAGACCCATACCGCCTTCTCTGCGAGGTAGGTATATTCTGTCCATGCACTGATTTCTGTATGTGATTTTGTGGAGGGTGAGCATTTTTCTGGTTTTTGTGTCCAATTTGTTAAGTTCGCATTGTGGCCAGTTCACTATGCCAAACCCATAGGTCACCACTGGTATTGCAAACTGGTTTATGGCTGTGATTTTATTTTTTGGTGTCAGCTGTGTTTTGCAGATCTTTTTTAAGCGGTTTAGGTATTCTTTTGTTGTTTTTGTTCTCATTTTCTTGTGTTCAATTGAATTACTTTGTTCAATGTATGTGGAGTCTGCAGCCAGGTCTTCAATGTAGCTCCCTTCATCCAATTGTATGTTTTCGGTTTTCGTCTTTTTTCCTTTTGTCATTGTGCATTTTGAGCATTTATCCAGTCCAAATTCCATGCCAATGTCTTTTGAGAACTTATGGGCAGTTTCCACGAGTTGAGTGAGTCCGTTTTTTGTGTTGGCATAGATTTTCAAATCATCCATGAACAACAGATGGTTCACAAGTTTTTGGTTTTCCTTTCCTTTGTCTTTACTGAAGTCATATCCAATGTCTTGCTCCTTCAGGATCTTGCTGAGTGGGTCCATGATTAAGCAGAATAAGAGAGGTGAAAGGCTGTCTCCTTGAAGTATCCCTCTCTGAACTCGTACGTCTGGGATTGTTATTTGTCCCTCTGTGTGATTGAGGGTGATGGTGGTGTTCCACTTGTTCATTTGTGCTCTCAGGAAGGTTCTTATTTTCTCATTGATGTTGTAGAGTTCTAAGCACCTCAAGATCCAGGAGTGTGGTACACTGTCAAATGCCTTTTTGTAATCAATCCAAGCCATGCTGAGGTTCCTCTGCCTTGTTTTGCAGTCCTCCAGGATAGCTTTGTCTGTCAGTAACTGGTCTTTAGCTCCTTATCTTCTTTTGGAACATCCTTTCTGTTCATTTTCCAGGTAGCCACCATTGTCAAGATGTTCATAAATGGCATCAGCTATGATTCCTGTCAGCCATTTGTATGTTGTTGTTAGGCAGCAGATGGGTCTGTACTTGTTGGGAAGCTGTGTTTCCTTGGTCTTTGGAATTAGGCTTGTGTTCCCTGTCGTTAGCCAGTTTGGTGTGTCCTCTTCTCCGTTCAATATTTTTGTGAAAGCCACAGCATAATGTTGGTGTAATGCTGTCAGTCTTTTCAGCCATAAATTTGGGATTTTGTCGATGCCAGGTGCCTTGAAGTTACTGTATTCACTCATTTTCTTTCTGATCTCTTCTTCATTGATTACAATTGCTGGCATTTGTCGTTTGTCTTTGTTTTTCTGTTGTATTTTTTCAATCCACTCAGCCTCTTGGTGTTGTTTTGGGTCTTCAAAGAGTGGTCTCCAAAATTTTTCAATTTCCTTTCTCTCAGGTGGTTGTTGTACTTCTATTGTGTCATTTGCCAGCTTTCTGTACACTAGTCTGGGGTTTGTTGCAAATAGTTTGTTTATCTGTTTTGCTTGTATTTTCTTGTCTTTATTCCTAATTTGTGCTGCAAAAGCTTTTACTAAGGCTTGATGTTCAGCCAGCCTTCCACCTAGCAGTTTGTCTTCAACATTGTATTTTCTTTTAATGCGATTTTTTTTTTTTTGAAGGATTCTTTTTGTGGTTCTTGTTTCCCAAAAATGTGGCCATTTGGGAGATCTCTGCTCTTAGGCAGCTGATTTTGTGTTGTAATTTCTTTTTCCATCGTGGCATGGTATTCTTTTTCTTATTTGTGGTACTGTTTCTCTCCAAATCTTGTGGGGCTAATTTACTTTGTATGTACCATGCCGCTCCATAATTTACAGAGTTTAACTCTGTCAATGTGGCTCCTCTTGGGACCAGTTTGGTCAGTCCTATGTTAACTTTTTGAAGGATATTTTTGAATTTTTTATTCTCTTTTAGTTTAGTCAGCTTTGGGCACTCTTTCATGTCCATTTTTCTTGTTTCTTCAATCTTATTTGCCAATTCCTCTTCTAATTCCTGCTGTTCTGGGTCTGTGTGCACCTGTGAATTATTTTGTAGATGAGCTGGTGAGTTGTTCGTTTTTTCGGTGGGCAATGAGTTGCTCGTTTTTTCAGGGGGCAGTGAGTTGTTCATTTTTTCGGGAGGCAGTGAGTGGTTCGTTTTTGCGGGAAGCAGTGAGTTGTTCGTTTTTTTGGGAGGCAGTAAATGGTTCGGTTTTTCGGGAGGCAGTGAATGGTTCGTTTTTTCGGGGGGCAGTGAATGGCTTGTTTTTTCGGGGGCAATGACTTGTTCATTTTTTCGGGAGGCAATAAATGGTTCAGTTTTTCGGTAGGTAGTGAATGGTTCGGTTTTTCGGGAGGCAGTGGATGGTTTGTTTTTTCGGGGATAAACTTTTTTGAGGGCAATCATTTTTTGGTGGTGTAATGGGTTGCGTCAGAGGGCAGATGCCTTCTCTTATTTTCTCAACCTCCTGTTGCATTGTTTTTATTTCATTATCTGAGAAATGTTTTTGTTTGATAAAGTTTGATTTTTGGGTTGTGAGATTCTTACAAGTGATGTCTTTCTTACTTGGGCAGTGGTGGTGGAATATTTTTTGCCATTCTTTGGATGTCTTTGTCTGATTTTTGGGGTATTTTATTTTGGCATATTCTTTTGCCCACAACAGTATCCACTCTTCCTCCCTCTTCCACTGACTCCTTTTAAACTGTAGTTGCTTCCCTTTATCCAGCAATTGATAGTCTTTTATCGCTTCCTTTTGGGCTTCTTCCTTTATTTTTTTTATTTCCTCAGTCGTCAGATATTTTGCGATCTGTGAGGCAATCGATTCCAGTTTTGCGGTTGTGGTGGCTTCTTTCTTTTGTGTAGGTAAATCCGCTTCTTTTATGCGTTCCTCAAATACTGCTTTTTTCTTTCTGCCCCACTTCTCATGCCTTGAGTAAGTGAAGCAGTGAAAGATCTTATTTTTCTCTTCAATGGTCCAATTAACTGTGATGTAATTTCGCTTGTTTCTTTTGGCCCATTGATGCTGTTGTTGCTGGAGTCCAGGATCAGAACTATGCTGATCTGGTGGATTATCCAGCTGAGTGTTCTTCTGTTCAGTTCCAGAACTGTCTGAACTCCTGCCACTGGTATCTGGTTGTAAATGACTGTTTGGACCTGAGTTGCTGGCTGGTTGTGGTCCTCCATCTTCTTTTTTTCTTTCTTCTTTTTTTTTCTTTTTCTCTCCTGTATGAACAATCACATGGGCCTTCAGGTCACAGTTTCTGCTGAACATTTTACCACACTCGGAACAACTAAATGGTTTCTTTCCTGTATGACTGATCATGTGCATCCTCAGACTACCCTTTATAGTAAATGTTTTACCACACTCAGAACAACCAAATGGTTTCTCTCCCGTGTGCACCATCACATGCCTGGTAAGATTACCCTTGAGATTAAATGATTTACCACACACAGAACAACTAAATGGTTTTACTCCTGTGTGAATCATCATGTGTGTCTTCAAAGAATTCATTCGGCTAAATATTTTTCCACACTCAGTGCAAGTAAATAGTTTCTCTCCTGTATGACTAATCATGTGCCCCTTCAAATGGTGCTTTCTGCGAAATGTTTTACCACACTCAGCGCAGTTAAATGGTTTATTCCCTGTGTGGATTATCATGTGGGTTTTCAGAGCACTGTTTATTTGAAACATTTTACCACACTCAGAACAATTAAATGGTTTCTTTCCTTTATGACCATTCATGTGCATCCTCAGATTGCCCTTTATGTTAAATGCTTTGCCACACTCAGAGCAACTAAATGGTTTCTGTCCTGTGTGGATTATCATGTGCATTTTCAGATTACCCTTTAGGTTAAATGATTTACCACACTCAGAGCAACTAAATGGTTTCTCTCCTGTGTGGATTATCATGTGGGTCTTCAAGTCACGGTTTCTCCTAAATGCTTTATCACACTCAGAACAGATGAATGGTTTCTCTCCTGTATGACTAACCATGTGCCCCTTCAAATGGTGCTTTCTGTGAAATGTTTTACCACACTCAGAACAGCTAAATGGCTTCTTGCCTGTGTGGAGCTGCATGTGGCTCTTAAAATCACAGTTTCGGCTAAATGTTTTCACACACACACAACAGCTAAATGATTTCTCCCTTGTATTAATTTTCATGGTTCTCATTATAACGTTCTTGTGGCCAGTACTTTGACCATACTTACCGCTAAATAATTTCATACCACCATCACATCTCTTGTGAACAGGGACTGTCTTATTTTTGTGAGAGAATGAAGATGACTTGGCTTCCTGCTCTCACCCCACTCAATAGCTCTATCCTCATTCTCAGGTTCAAAAGATTCTGAAGCCATATCGCCAATGTGTGTGTATGAATGATTGTCTTGTTAAAACTTGCAAGCCAATTCTGAACCTCCACAATTGTCTCCATTAGAGTCTGCTTTCATCTGTTCAACTGAGCTGCTGGTAAGATGCTCAGTTTCTTGAATTTCCAGATTTTGTGATTGATGACAATGCAAGGAACCAATATTCATATCATTTGCACACTTGTTTGTGTCAACCTCCACCACTTGAAGGTGTGCTCCTTCCTCACTTATACACAGTTCCTCTTCTTTGTTTTTAATGTCATGTCGCTGGTCCAACTGAACCAAACCGCAAGTCCACTTCTGATGCTCAGGGTGAATTTCTTCTTTCATCAGCAGCTGTATATCTGTATACAGCAAGAAAAAAAATACATTATTATAAAGAGGCAATCAGCATATACCTCAGAGTGTACCATGAATAAAGATCAACATACCCAGGCTTTCTTATGTTGAATGAGTGGACAAATACTATTATTGCAATCAAAGAAATTGGTACCATAGCAATGATTATCTTGATTTGTGAACATTTTATTTCTGGTTCTGCATCTCTACATTATCAGAACCAGTACACCTCTCAACTCACTTTTAAAGATTTTATTAAATAATGTAGTTAAAATCTCCACTGTCATCTCTCCGAAACATTTTCATGCCTGGAACGGTATTTTCTCTCTCTCATTTTCTTCATTCATCAGCTTCTCAAAATACTCCCTCCACCTTCTCTACACAGTCTCATCACTTGTCAGTACATTTCCATCTGCATCCTTCATCATCCTAACCTGCTGCACATCTTTTCAAGCTCAGTTCCTCTGTCTGGCCAATCCGTACAAGTTCTTTTCTCCTTAGTGTTTACCTTCATGTACAACTTGACATATGCCCTTTCCTTAGTTTTTGCTACTTGTCTTTGCACCTTACATGGCATCTCCTTGTACTCCCATCTACTTGCATCATCTCTCCCACTATCCCAATTCTTTTTCCTCCCATCCTTCTCCTTATACTTTCCCGAACATCTTCATTTCACACAATAACCAGTGTGGAATGAAGATGTTCACCAGATGTTAACCAGTGACATAAGGCAATGTCTGGATGTTATTGGTACCATGTGTCTTTGAAGGATCCTTGGGGACTGCTGGAATGACTGTATCAAATGAGCAGTTACTAAAAGAGACTGGGATGAGGAGCATTGCGTGCATTGTGTGTGTGTGTGGTGGGGGGGGGGGGGGGGGGTCAGCTATGACACTTTGGCCATGTGGCCCATTTCTCTATGCATGATCCAGCACACAGGTGCCTGAGTGTTGAGGACCCCAATAGTTGGAGAAGGCCAAGGGAATGCCCACGTTTCACCTGGCTGTGGCAGATAGATGGTTATTTTAGAGATGTGGGAATAGAATTGTCTGCCTGGATGGATGTCATCCTGGACCCAAGGCGAATCCACAGTGTTGTGAATGTAACAAAGTGCAACGCCAGCGCATGCTCCCAGACTTGACTTCATTTCACCACTAAAACCCTCTGTCCACATGCATCCTGTTAGGTTGCGGTGGGCTTCCCTACAGAAAAAAAATTGCAAAACGGCAAACCCACAGGAAAATCACCATATAACAAGAACCAAACCACATATAAATACATTAAATCAGTAAATTAACTTTTAAAAATTATGTAATTACAAGGAAATAAAAGGGTTGAGCGCTAAAGGTTCTATAAACATTCTGGACTCGCACGTCATTCCAACTCATGATTCACTCCATTTTGGCAAGCAACCTCCAGTTTACTACTTTGTCTAATGATTAGCTACATGGGAACAAAGTACACTAGAAGTGTCCAAACATGAGCAGCATTAATTGTTCAGTTCATGTGTGCCACAACAACTGGAAGAAGCGGAAACTATCACTTTCAGAACGAACTTTTGAACATGGAAAGGAGAGATCTGAGTGTTGTGGACCAGCATTTAACTTGTTCCCTCCTCCATCGAAAGATGAGGATCTCCGGTGCTAGCGAAAGGCGCTGAATTTGAAAAATCCACCCAAACGTCCCCATGTCTATTCTTTTCATTTTGTGGAGAAAAACAAAAACCCATGCCACTGCATCCTTACCCAGAGAAATGGTTGGGGTACCACGCTCCGTTGAAGAAGCCACAGCGGATGCTAGTGAGACAAACGGGTAAGCTGTGTTTGTACCGTTATCGGCTATGTAATACTCAGTTACTCAGTTTCTGGCATTTGATACAACCAAGCACTGCATGAAATAACACCTTACCTATATTAACATTACGTAATCTTGGCATTACGGTGGTACTACTTGTCGGGTAGTGTTTTAACTTGATTCAAGGAGATATTGATAGGCTTCAGTGCTTTTATTGTTCATCATAGGTAAACTGCCCACACCGAGTGACAACACAAAGTAAGTTAAAAATATCGGCATACATAATCAAGGGCCACTTTTCATGTCATCTTCCCACTTTGTTATGACCCGTGAGTGAGCCAGAGTCATTTCCTTTGAGCTTTTCCAAAAAGGCTTTTGTTTCTAACTGTGTAATGACTTCCATTTTTCTATATTTAAAGGCAAAGACTATTCGCCCAACCATTGGGCAGATAAGTCATGACACTGAACATTACACGCCCAAACCGTTGGGCAGATAAACATAACGTCTTACCTTATTCGCCCAACTGTGATCATGTATTTGACACGTTTTGTGCATATAAACTACGTTTTTTTACAACAACTTTTTAAGGCTCTATTGCAGCGTGAAAAGCGGTGTATGTTTGACACATTTAACGGCACCGTCTTTAATTACTGTGAAAAAAAACAGCTCAATGGATGAAAGCAGACAAACTGTATTTTGAACGCCTGCCTGTTAATAACGACAAAAGAGTTTTATGAACAAAATGCTGCCTGTAAGATGGTGTTAGTTTGATACAGTTTCCTGGGTGTGATGAGCTAAACAGAACCCGCTTTAGATCACAGCCCCTCCGCGTATTTACTTTATTGAACCAACGGTTGGGCTATATAGCCACTCCCAATACTGAAAAACACTGCTCACCGGAAGCCCTAAGACAAAATGGAAATGCCTCTGTTGCAAACATGGGAGAGGCTGAATAAGGTGAATAGAAACTTTACATCATTTATGACCGCCCTTGAAAATTGTCAGCTACCCATTTTATAAACACTGCCCAATCTAGAGCCCGTGGATCCCCACAAACAACATGCTAGTAAAGTTTAATCTTTACGTGTTTCAATGTGGTGCTCACTTTTTGAATGTGTGACGAATCTGCTGAAATTGAGGAAGGAATAGCAAAAGTACTAACCACAAACACATATTTGTCATTATTTAACTCATAATAGCTGTGCAAAATAAAAGGTAACAAACCTGTTTTGTCGTCAGAGTTAAAAGCAGCTTCCAGTCGTTTTCTTTGTCGTTCGTTCTCCTCTTTTAAACCACAAAGTTTCTCCTCGTATTCTGCTGTTGTTCTGTCAAACAGCTCAAATATCTCTTCTTCATCATCTGCAGGTAGTCGCTGCTTCAATAACGCTCTCAGAATTTGGACTTTAGACATTTTCACACAGACACAAACTGTTTCTACACACAAAAGGCCCAGTTAGCAGGCTAAACTAACTCCGCTCCGGCGAAGCAGTCAACTGTCAAACATGAAGAACAGCTCAAGGTCCAGCTTCGTTCTGATATACAGAGACTCTTGTGGTTCATTTCTATGAGACATCAGAACTTTCGTAAAGAAAAAACACGCTGCTCGAAAAGCTTCCTCACACATCCGCCATGTTGGAAAGGTGAAAGTAGAAATATGAGTTTGACCTTCAAAATAAAACTCTATTCGGCCCCGCCCCTCCGTGTACGGCGGCGATGTGTTGTAGATCTAAATGAATTAATTAATTAAAGGAGGGGGGATAATATTTAGCAAAATACATCAAATAAAACAGAGAATGAGGTTTTGATTTTTTTTTTATTAAAAATTTATGACTGTAATCTCAGAGAATATTCAAAGATCAGATCAGCTTCAGTCAGGTCTGTTCTAGTTGCTCAGCTGTTCTTTAGAAGAGGACACTTAAACTGTTCTGAGTTAGTTCAGGGACAAATGCAAAAGGTGCAGCATATCGGGACCCCACGATTGGGGAAACAAGTGTTCTAGGTAAAAGAGATACCGATTGAAGCAGCAGGACCTTCATGGCCAGGACGACAGGCGGGATCGAAACCCACGCGGCTCGCACAAAGGACCGTTCCTCTACCATGGCAACGTCTTTTCAATTGGGACCCGGGACTTTCATCCTGCTACACAACGCTCATCTTTGAGATTACCTGTTCTGCATGTTTCCAATGTGTACCTGCTGCAACCTCAGCTGATTAGTCGGGTCTGGCGTTTCCTAGCTGTTGATTTGCTTGATGAGCATGCGTGACTCATGAACAGTAGATGGAAGACAGAGTTGGACGGAAGTTGCACACGTTTTTTCTACTGATTACAGCCACAGAAGTAAACAGCTCCTTCAAAGGTGTCTGGGTGTCTTGATGGCTTCCCTCAATAGGCTCCTTCTTGCAATCTGTTTTGAAAACAGTACCACACTGCTTGTATTATTCAGTGGTTGACGTAAGTGAAGTTCAAGACTCTTAGTTTTAAACTGGAAGAAATCTTTACATTTTCTGTTCCGCATCAACAAACAAGAATCATTACAGTGTATGTTCCCTATCAAAGGGAACATTGGAAGGATGCAACATTTTTTTCAGTGATAAGAAAAAAAAAAACCTACACATTAATGGAATTAACTTTATATTTGTTTCACTAGTTACATTATTATTACACAGAGCACAATCCTCCACATAGTGCACACAAAATGATTACAGTGGCATCAGCATAATAACAGTGGAACAAAGTTATACTCTACAAAAAGACAGGAACATAGACAATAAACATATCTTAAGTACAAAAAAAAGTGTTATGAAATGATGCAACCGCAAAATAATTTACATTAATGGTGATGCTGCCAACTTTTGAAACAGCAGGCTTTGATACAGCTAACATTTTTTAAAAGGTACTTAGGTCACAAAATGTGTTTGGCCATTTGCTTATTTTAATTTTACACCCACCATATTTGAAATTTTTATACTTTAAATGTTCACCACAGTTTTACATTATATTTCATAAGTGTCTGATGATGCACAGTTGTGCCAGCCACTCGTGCATTGACAATTATTCAGTTAAGTGGGTTCTGTTTAATGTAGCGGTATCCAGGTTTTCAGACACTGACAGAAACTCACCAGTACGGCACAGAGGCTCTCTGATCATTACATTTTGTATGAATAAACCTCTGATTGTCTCACACTATTTGTCTGTCTGCTGCTTAAATCCAGGTTACTTTTATATATGACTTGTGTCAAGCTATAACTACACAATCGTGTAATTAAAACACTTGAATCGATGGAAAACAACACTGCATGATTCAGTGGTGGGCACAGCTAACCAAAAAGTTAGCTTTGATAACCACTAACCCGCTAACAGAAAAGTTAACTTTTATAACACTAAACTGATAAACTCCCAAAAACTTAACACAAGTTACAGCTAATCACTAACTTTCAGTATTACTTGGCACACTATCAGCAACTTTTCACACCGCAGACACTTCTGAGTAAACTCAATGTCTCACTTACCTTTCATGGTAGCAGTGTAGCTCAAACACAAGGCACTTTCACTCATGGTTTCATTTATAAACAAACTAATTCTGGACAGTTTATCAACACATTAACAGCAACGTTGCCATTTTTACAAAGTGAAAATATTGCACTTTTACAAGTAATGAAGAAGAAAGAATAAAGAAGTTTTGAGCATTAAACCGACACAAGTGCCAAAAGGCATTAGGGGGAAATCAGACTCATCTTATCACACCCCTCCCCCGATCAAAACGCAGAGAACTCTGCCATCTACTGGATGGGAGTGTGAACAGCAGCCAACATGCTGAGTCACACTTCACAAACAGAATTTTCAGTTTTGCTAATGCTTTTTTTGTTTGTTTTTTTTACAAATAGAAAAAAAATACACATTTATTTGCAAAAACCACCACACAAGTTACAAATCGGAAATTTGTGTTTGTGGATCAAAAAAACGTGTGCTAGTCAAGGACTATTTGTAGATCACCCTCTGTCCATTAGCATGTATTAATGAGACAAATTTAACTCCATAAATAAGTGTCTTTTCACTTAAAAAGTAAAGGTTTGCAGACACACTGCTGATCATAATGCATTGCAGCAATGTATTATGGGTGTTCAGAGTTTGTTTTTAGGAGTGTTGTTAGTGTTATAGATTTGTTGTGTTATTATAGTTCAAGGAATGTAGTTAGTTTGGTAAAGATTTGTTTTGACCATGAGTGAAAACGATGTTGCGATTTACCTCTTCTGCCACTGTCTGAGCTTCTGCATGTTGACAGCAAATGATGATTTTTTTTTTTTTTTTTTTTGTTCCCCTTTAGGGTTTGCAAACAGTTTTGACTATTCCATCTTACTATGTTGGCAAAGAAATGTTAGTGGACTAAAAGTTAACAGAACTATATTTAGCAGAAGCTCATTAATCCACTGATGGTTTTCAGAATTAGCTGAAAAGATAATCCACTAACCAAAAAGTTAGCTTCACTAAAACCTGAATTGAATCGATGACAAATCAGATTAATCAATCAGCATCAATCCTGCTTTAAAGATGCGCATGCGGTTTTCTCACATCATCGAGCATAAACTTAAATCTGTTTTAACTCCTCTTAATAAAAAATAAAAAATATTGGCAATAATACAAAGATGTTTAAAAATCAAAGAATGTAAGAACTTAATCCATCTTTTTAAAAAATACCAGTTAAAACAACACACATTGTGTGCTACATCATGTCTTTCTATAGGATTCTGTTGTAATATTGTGTAGTATCTGTCTGAATGTATCAGAATTAACTTGAATGTATCACTTTGTTTATTTAACCAGGTTAGACCCATTGAGATTGAGACCTTTTCCAAGGGTGACCTGGACAATTATAAAGTTTCCAATTCACCTAACCTGCATGTCTTTAAATGTGGGAGGAAATCCACAGAAACACAGGGAGAACATGCAAACTCCACACAGAAAGGCCACAGGTGGTAATCAAACCCATGACCTTCTTGCTGTGAGGCAACAGTGCTAACCACTAAGGCACCGTGCTGCCGTTTTGGATATATTTGTGCAGAGGTGTCACTACCCATGAAATCTGGATATACAGTAGTGTTCAGAATAATAGTAGTGCTATGTGACTAAAAAGATTAATCCAGGTTTTGAGTATATTTCTTATTGTTACATGGGAAACAAGGTACCAGTAGATTCAGTAGATTCTCACAAATCCAACAAGACCAAGCATTCATGATATGCACACTCTTAAGGCTATAAAATTGGGCTATTAGTAAAAAAAAAAGTAGAAAAGGGGGTGTTCACAATAATAGTAGCGTCTGCTGTTGACGCTACAAACTCAAAACTATTATGTTCAAACTGCTTTTTTAGCAATCCTGGGAATCACTAAATTAGTATTTAGTTGTATAACCACAGTTCTTCATGATTTCTTCACATCTGCGAGGCATTAATTTTGTTGGCTTGGAACCAAGATTTTGCTCATTTACTAGTGTGCTTGGGGTCATTGTCTTGTTGAAACACCCATTTCAAGGGCATGTCCTCTTCATCATAAGGCAATATGACCTCTTCAAGTATTTTGACATATCCAAACTGATCCATGATACCTGGTATGCGATATATAGGCCCAACACCATAGTAGGAGAAACATGCCCATATCATGATGCTTGCACCACACTTCACTGTGAACTGTGGCTTGAATTCAGAGTTTTGGGGTCATCTCACAAACTGTCTGCAGCCCTTGGACCCAAAAAGAACAATTTTACTCTCATCAGTCCACAAAATATTCCTCCATTTCTCTTTAGGCCAGTTGATGTGTTCTTTAGCAAATTGTAACCTCTTCTACACGTCTTTTATTTAACAGAGGGACTTTGCGGGGGATTCTTGCAAATAAATTAACTTCACACAGGCGTCTTCTAACTGTCACTGTCTTTGATCATCCTGGAGCTGATCAATGGGCGAGCCTTTGCCATTCTGGTTATTCTTCTATCCATTTTGATAGTTGTTTTCCGTTTTCTTCCACGCATGTTTTTTTTTTTTGTCCATTTTAAAGCATTAGAGATCATTGTAGATGAACAGCCTATAATTTTTTGCACCTGCATATACGTTTTCCCCTCTCCAATCAACTTTTTAATCAAACTACGCTGTTTTTCTGAACAATGTCCTGAACATCCCATTTTCCTCAGGCTTTCAAAGAGAAAAGCATGTTCAACAGGTGCTGGCTTCATCCTTACATAGGGGACACCTGATTCACACCTGTTTGTTCCACAAAACTGACAAACCCACTGACTGAATGCCACACTACTATTATTGTGAACACCCCCTTTTCTACTTTTTTTTTTTTTTACTAATAGCCCAATTTCATAGCCTTAAGAGTGTGCATATCATGAATGCTTGGTCTTGTTGGATTTGTGAGAATCTACTGAATCTATTGGTACCTTCTTTCTCATGTAACAATAAGAAATATACTCAAAACCTGGATTAATCTTTTTAGTCACATAGCACTACTATTATTTTGAACACTACTGTAGGGCATGCAATCCATTTTTTTCGTGAAGGAACAAGAGGCAGAGGAGTGAAACTGAATTGATGTGAAGTTTTGCAATGGAAATAAAACTGTATCATTTTGACTCATTTAAAAAAAAAAAGGAATACATAGTAGTTAATACTGACATTGTGGCAGCCCACTACAAGTAAATCAATGTAAGAGAAGCATATTTATTTTTGACACAACCAGCTGGATGAGCCAAACACTTGATACACAAGACCAGACCATCTCGTATATCAAGTGTTTGGCTGTGTTCAAAGACTGAACTTTGTTCAGATAAAATCCAACAATCCAGTCATTTCTTGGACACAGACACAATGTTGAAACTGTTGCAAAAGAAGTTGTCATAGCAAGCTTTCCATGTAAATTTGATTATTTACTTGCTTCATCTATTAGAAACATTGAAACTAAACATTGTCTCTTGCACAATGTCGTACTTGTGTTTGATGCAAACATATAGGTTTCAAAGTATGTTCACACGTCTCTTCAGGTGGTATCACATATGAAGCTAAATGGTTTCTCTCCTTTATAAATTATCACATGGTTTGTCAGGCAACAGATTATGCTAATCATTTTATAGTACTAAGATAAATTAAATGGCTTCTTTCCTGTATGTCGGCTCATGTGCCTCTTCAATTTCCCTTTTAGGTTAAATGTTTTACCACACTCACAACAACAAAATGCTTTCTGTCCTGTGTGAACTACCATATGAGTTTCCAAAGAAAATCTTTGACTAAATGTTTTGCCACACTTACAACAGCTAAATGGGTTCTCTCTTCTGTGAGTTATCATGTGCATTGCCAGATGGCCTTTTACATGAAATGTTTTACCACACTCAGAACAGTTAAATGGTTTCTCTCCTGTGTGAATTAGCATATGTGTCTTCAAATAACTACTTCGGCGGAATGTTTTACCACACTCAGAACAATTAAATGGTTTTTCCTCTGTGTGAATTATCATATGGTTCTTCAATGAAATTTTTCTGGCAAATATTTTACCACACTCAGAACAGGAAAATGGTTTCTTTCCTGTATGAGTCTTCATGTGCATTTTCAAATTGCACTTTATGCGAAATGTTTTACCACACTCGGAACAGCTGAATGGTTTCTCTCCTGTGTGAATTATCACATGGTTCTTCAAATCACTGTTTCTGCTAAATATTTTACTGCAAATAGAACAATTAAATGGTTTCTCTCCCGTGTGAGTCATCATGTGTGTCTTCAGATGGCCCTTTATGCGAAAAGTTTTACTACACTCAGAACAGCTAAAAGGTTTCTCTCCTGTGTGAATCATCATGTGTGTCTTCAGATTACATTTTACACGAAATGTTTTACCACATTCAAAACAGCTAAATGGCTTGTCACCAGTGTGACTCATCATATGGGTCTTCAGATCACATTTTTGGCTAAATGTTTTACCACATTCAGAACAGTTAAATGGTTTCTGGCCTGTGTGAGACATCATATGGGTTTTCAAAGACATGTTTTGGCTAAATGTTTTACCACACTCAGAACAGCTATATGGTTTCAATCCTGTGTGAGTCATCATATGAGTTTTCAGATTGCCTTTTATGCGAAATGTTTTACCACACTCAGAACAACTAAATGGTTTCTCTCCTGTATGAATTCTCATATGAGTTTTCAAACCACTGTTTCTGCTAAATGATTTACCACACTCAGAACAACAATGTGGCTTCTCTCCTGTATGACTAATCATGTGCATCTTCAGGTGTTCCTTTCTGGCAAACGTTTTATGACACTCAGAACACCTAAATGGTTTGTCTTTTGTATAATTGAATAGTTTTATTATTTTTAAATGTGACTCAGGCTCCCTGGTCTCTTCCCAGTCACTATCTTTGGCTTCATTCTCAGGTTCAGATGAGAGTGGCATCATATCATGAGTATATGTGTATAAAGAACTGTGCTGTTCTAAATTGCAAGAGAATTCTAATTCTTCCCAACCTTCTCTGTTATTTTTTGCTTTAACTTCTTCAGTTGAGCTGGTGGAAAGAAGCAAAAACTCTCTGTTTCTCTCAGTTCGTGGTTGTTGACAATGTGAGACCTGAGGTTTTACATCATTTGCACACATGGTGGTAACAACCTCCAGCATTTGAAAGTGCTCTCGTTCCTCCCTTATTGAAAGTTCCTCCTCTTCCTTTTTAACGTGATGGAGCTCTTGGTCCAACTGGCCCTGACTGCAAGTCCATTCCTGCAGCTCAGGAGAAACCTCTTCTTTCACCAACAACTTCTGCATATCTGTATGTAACAAACAACAATGTATTATTATTAGTTGAAGTAGAACTGAAAAAATTAGGCTGCTGGGCAAAGAAAAAGAAAGAGTAGCAAAGAACATGTCCAGAGGTAGTGGGATAGGAGAAAAGTAGGAAGTGCAGAAGCGAGAGTAGGGACTTTGAATGTTGGTAGTATGGCTGGTAAAGGGAGAGAGTTGGTTGATATGATGTAGTGGAGACAGGTAAATATATTGCATGTACAATTCAATTTATTTTTTATATAGTGCCAAATCACAACAAAGCTGCCTCAAGGTGCTTCACACAAGTAAGGTTTAACCTTACCAAGCCCTAGAGCAAGCACACAGGCAACAGTGGTAAGGAAAAACTCCCTCTGATGATATTGAGGAAGAAACCTCAAGCAGACCAGACTCAGAGGGGTGATCCTTAGGCCATTCTAACAGTTACAAGATTTTGCAAAGTTTTACAAGAAAACAGAACATAAACAATACAAGGTGAATCTGATGAGAAGTCCATGCAAGGATCCATTCCACAGGCAGGGATCATCTATCATTCCATTCAGTGGGCCTGTTCCAACAGCAGCGTTCATTTCACGTTCCACATCCATTTCCTAAATTGTGCTGTCGTTGAACCCAGCACGTGACATCAACCACACCTTGGACAGAGAGGGGAAAAAAGCAGATTCAGTCGGCCAGAAAAAATACACCTAAGGTCAAATTCATCAGCATTAAACAACAGGAAAGCAGAGCAAAATACTAAAGTGATCACCGGCCGCTAGCCCTAAGCTTCACTAACAGACCCAGAATTTAGATAAAGCTAAGCCTGAGACCCGGTCCGTTTACTAATAAAATTAATTTAAAAGGATAGGAAGCATAGCACCATGCTATGCCAGTATGCCAGCCATATGAGAGGGAAAATAAATGCGTCAAGGGAAGTAAGGCCAAGAGTATTAGCGGTGGGATCAAACTGTTGAGGAGAAATGGTGTTGGGGTAATTTCCAAGGAAGAGTATGCTAAGAGTGTGTTGGAGGTTAAAGGAATGTCTGACAGGGTGATGAATGTGAAATAGGAAATTGAAGGGGTGATGATGAATGTCATCAGTGCATATGTCCCACAGATAGGTTGTGGGATGAATGAGAAAACGTTTCTGGAGTGAGTTAGATGAAGAAGTAGAGAGTGTACCAAAGTATGAAAAAGTTGTGATTGGAGTGGACTTCAGTGGGCATGTTAGTGAATGGAACAGAGGTGATGAGGAAGTAATGGACAGATATAGTATCTGAGAGGAATGCACAAGGGCAGATTGTCAGAGATTTTGCAAAAATTATGGAAATGGCTGTTGTGAATACTTATTTTAAAAAGCACAGGGTGATGTCCAAGAGTGAAGGAAGTTGCACACGGGTGGATTACTTTCTATGTAGTGGATGTAACCTAGATGAAACTGGAGGCTGTAAGGTGGTGTCAGGGGATGATGTAGCCAAACAACAGTAGATGGTGAACTGTAGGATGACTTTTGAGATGAAGAAGGGGATGCGAGCAAAAGCTGAACCAAAGATCAAATGGTAGATGCTCATGGAGCAAAAATGTTGTTTGAAATTCAGACAGGAGGTGTGACAAGCACTGGATGGAGGTAAAGTAATTTTGGACAAGTGGAAAAGGACTGCCGATGTGCTGACGGAGACAACTAGGAAAAACAGTGTGACATCTGGATAGTGGAAGGAAGACAAAGAGGCTTAGTGGTAGAATGAAGATGTTCAGGAAAATATAAGGAGAAAGAGGAAGGTGAAAAAACAGACAGAGAAATGAAAGTAGGTAGGAGCACAAGGAGATGCAGCATAAGGTGAACAGGGAGGTAGAAAAGGCTAAGGAAAGGGCATATAGTGAGCTGCACATGAATCTGAACATTAAGGAAGATGAAAGGGACTTGTGCTGATTGATCAGACAAAGGGACTGTGCTGGAAAGGATGTGCAGCAGGTTAGGGTGATACAGGAGGCAGATAGTAATGTGCTGACAAGCATGGAGAGTGTGTGGAGAAGGTGGAGGGAGTATTTTGAGGAGCTGATGAATGAAAAAAATGAGACAACTGGATGTGGAGGGCAAATCAAGAAGTGCAAGTATGAAGTATGGGCAAGTATGAAGTGGCGACAGCTATGAAGAGGATGAAGAGTGAAAAGGCAGCTGCTCGAGATGGCATTCCAGTGGAGGCATGGGCATGTTTAGCAGCGATGGCACTGGAGTTTCTAACCAAATTGTTCATAAAATGTTTGGACAGTGTGAGAGTGCCTGAGGAGTTGAGTCGAAGTGTGTTGGTTCCAATTTTTAAGAACAAGGCTGATGTACAGAGCTGTAGTAACTACAGAGGCCTTAAGTTGTCCAGTTACAGCATGATGTTATGGGAAAGAGTAGTGGAATTTAAGCTTAGAAAAGCAGTGAAGATGTGCAAGAAGAAAACAGGTTTCATACCAAGAACAAGCACCACAGACGCAGTGTTTGCTCTGAGAGTGCTGATGGAGAAGTACAGACAAAGCTAGAACAGAGTTGCACTGCATGTTTGTGGATTTAGAAAACATTTATGACATGGTGCCAAGAGAAGAGTTGTGGTACTGAATGAGGATGTCTGGAGTGGCAGAGAAGTATGTGAGGGTAGTACAGGACATGTACAAGGAAAGTGTGGCAGCGATGATATGCACAGTAGGAACGACCAATGTATTCAAGGTGGAGATGGGATTACACCGAGGATCAGCTCTGAGTCCTTTCTTGTTTCCAATAGGGATGGACAGGTTGGCGGACAAGATAAGACAGGAGTGTCCATGGACTATGATGTTTGCAGATGACATTGTGATCTGTAGTGAGAGGAGAGAGCAAGTTGAGACCAGCCTGGAGATGTGGAGATACGCTCTGGAGAGAAGCGGAATGAAAGTCAGTAAGTGCAAGACAAAGAAAAGTTCACATGTGTGTGAATGAGAGGGAGCCCAGTGCAACAGATGTAGTAGTAGTAGTAGTAGTAGTAGTAGTAGTAAAAGAAGCAGAGATGTTGATGGTCGATGAATTTAAATACTAAGGGTCATCTATCCAAAGTAATGGTGAGTGTGGTAGAGAGGTGAAGAAGAGAGTGCAAGCACAGTGAAGTAGATGAAGAAAGGTGGCAGGAGTGATTTTTGTAAAAAAAAAAAGGACATCTGCAAAAGTGAAAGGGACACTTTACAGGACAGTAGTGAGACCAGCTATGTTGTATGGCTTAGAGGTGGTGGTGCTAACAAAAAGAGGGGACACAGCTGAAGGAGGCAGAGCTGAAGATACTGCGATTCTCTTTCAGAGAAAAAGTATTTTCTTTCTGCCAGAGAGAGTTTTTTCTTCCCACTGTCACCTGTGTGTCACCATCTGAGGAAGAAACCTCAAGCAGGCCAGACTCAAAGGGGTGACCCTCTGCTTGGGCCATGATACAGACACAAAAATTACAAAACAATTCACAAACGAACATAAAGGAAATGCTGTTGGTGCACAGGACAGTTTCCGGAACAGATACCACACCCATCTCTGGATGGAGCCGCACCTCAAACAGAGAGAAAAGAAAAAAAAGCAGAATCAAGCGTCAGAAAGACTACAAATAGTGTAATTTGTCAGCATTAAGCAACAAGAAAAACAGAAGAAATACTAAGGTGATCGCCAGCCACTAGCCCACTAAGCTTCACTAAAAGACCCAGAATTTAGATAAAGTAACATACTATACCAGCATGCTAGCCATAAGAAAGGGAAAATAAGTGTGTCTTAAGTCTGGACTTGAAAGTCTCTACAGAATCTGACTGTTTTATTGAGGCAGGGAGATCATTCCACAGAACAGGGGCATGATAAGAGAAAGCTCTGTGACCCGCAGACTTCTTATGTGTCACCCTAGGGACACAAAGTAGTCCTGCACCCTGAGAACGCAAAGCCCGGGCCAGTACGTAGCTCTGTTGTCTTGATGAATGGAGTACTGATACACATTCATCCTTTAAACTGTTGCTGCCAGATTGTAAAGGGTTACACTACAGTATGTGTGATCAACATCCTCAGAATTTCTTTGTGTGAGCTCACTGAACAAATCCCAGCGTGGCAATCAGAGCTAATTGGGACCAAATTGGTGGTTTTCTGCATATTTTTTTTTTTCTTCCATTCACCTTTTGGATCTGTGCAAGTTCCCATAAAGGTGGGCATGGAACATTTTTCATGGAAAGCAAAGATGTATTGAAGTTTGTTTGTTTTATCTTTTTTTGGCTCATCTGAAAATTATCCAATCCATGGTTTAAAAAACCCATATCAAATCCAACCCCTGGCCTTTGTGACCTGTGAAGCCCCTACAGCTGACGCAGCTCCAGTCTACACACAGCTACCTTCTTTTCTGTCTGTCTGTGAGACAGTAGCTTTTACTGATGACAGGCTGAACTCGTGACCTCTAACAAATCAGGTAGTGCTATAAAAGCAGTGACTCATAATTCACAAGGGTGATACGGGTAATGGGCCATTTTCTCCTTGTGATGGGCCCTTCTCAGACATCAGAGAGCCTATGCAAAGTGGAATTTAATCGAAACGTGGGAATGTTTGTTTTTACTAAATTGGACAAGTTTTAAAGACTGGACGAGCCGCTGATTTTTTTTTTCATCCCAATTCCTATTAAGTATTTTTCTTATGATAAAAATTATTTTTTAAAAGAAAACCTGGCTTCATGTGATTTTTAACAAATACGAACAAACCTGTTTTGTCTTCAGAGTTAGAAACAGCATCCAGTAGTTTTCTTTGTCGTTCGTTCTCCTCTTTTAAACCACAAAGTTCCTCCTCGTATTCTGCTGTTGTTCTTTCAAACAGCTCAAATATCTCTTCTTCATCATCTGCAGGTAGTCGCTGCTTCAGTAACGCTCTCAGAATTTGGACTTTAGACATTTTCACACGATGACACAAACTGTTGATACACACAAAAGACCCAGTTAGCAGGCTAAGCTAATTCCGCTAGCACTGGAAGCTAACCGCGAAGGAGTCGACTGCCTGTCAAACATGATAAACAACTACAAGTCCAGTTTCAATTCGGGCTCATGATGGTTCTGATGGTTCATTTCTGTGAGATTATATATGAACATCTATGAAAGGAGAAGTAGAACTCTGTTAACAAAGCTTCGTGATCATCGACTTCTAAATCGTTCGTGATACATCCGCCATCTTGAAAAGCTGTCAAATGAAAACGTAACCCGGAAGATTTTAACTTTCAAAATAAAGCAGTAAGCTTCTCAACTTTAACATTCATATCATGTTTTGAAGACAGGTGCATGAAAAAAGACGTCATTTACTTCATCCAGCTTCTACTGCTGCTAGGAAAATTTCATATTCATAAAACACTTCTGTCAAGATCTTTTACAGTACAGCGTCATAATTAAAGAACTTGGTAAAAATAATGATAAAAAAATCAAAACAAACTATATTTTTTTTACAAATTTCGGGGGAAGCTGTAATTTTGAAAAGTTTCTTGTTATTATTTGATTATCACTCGTTTACAATTAACTGTCTTTTATTTCCCTGTTTTGTTTTATTTACTGTATATAACCCTGGCATTTTGTTCTGTTCTATATATACTTGTTAATTTTCTGAATAAAGTTTGAAGTAAAAAAAAAAACTTACATTCATTCATTTTCTGCCCCTCAGCTGACCCATTTCAGTGTGAAGTAGTGCGTGGCAATCCAGAAAATAATAATTACGTCTAAGTTAAACAAAAGCATTGACTGTTATGACTGAGGCAACAAACAACATGGTTTTATGAGATGCGAGTGGATTTATGAGCTGATTGGCACATCACATTTGACTGGATGATTTTTTTTATCAAGTATCAAAAATGTAATGGTGAAAACAAAAAAAAAGAAAAACAAACATATAAATAGCAAAATATTTTAAGCGTGAACACAAAATAAGATTTTAAAGCTTTTTAAAATTTAAAATGAGATTTTAAAGATTTTTTTAATTATTTCACTGAAACAAAATACATTTTTCGAATGTAAGTGTTTTATTGTGAAAGACTGAATAGGAACTGGTTGTTTTTAACTTGGTAGTTTTCTAATGTGTCGGGTGTGTGGATGCTGGTGCACTCCTACTCTTCTGGGGTTTTTTTTTAAGGTTTATCTGCTATCTTGCACAAATGAACTATCAAAGTCTGTGTGTCTGAATAAACCCGGATCCGGATTAAAACTAGATTTGGAGCTGTTCGTCTTTTGTATTTATATTTGACCGCTAACTGATCTTCCAGTGCAAAGTTAGCTTAGCCTGCTAACAACAACAAGCCTGCAGGGGGCGGAGCTTCAGGACACTTCCCGATCGAATCGACAAAAAATACGTTTTAGAGACAATTTGGAATTTTACAAATCTGGTAAAATCGTGTGAAAATGCCGAATGTCGAAATGCTGAGAGCGTTACTGAAGCAGCGACTACCTGCAGATGATGACGAAGAGATATTTGAGCTGTTTGAAAGAACAATCGCAGAGTACGAGGAGGAACTTTGGCGGTTGAAAGAGGAGATCGAGCGACAAAGAAAACTCCTGGAAGTTGCTTACAACTCTGAAGGTCAAATCCAGAAAACAGGTTTGTTTGAATCTCTTTTGAATGTCTGCAGTTTGCATCCTGTTGTGCATCTTTTTCTCAACAAGATAATACCAGTAATGAGGTGTCTTTAAAACAGACATACTGAGGTGGCCTTAGGTCCTGGATGGAAACCCGCCCAGGCAGACAATCAATCTATCCCCAGATTCCCCACCTCGTAGAGTAACTGTCTATTTGCTGCACCCAGGTGAAATATAGGTGTTTTCTTCTGCCTTCTCCAGCCGATGGGGTCCTCATCGGTGCATGCTGGCTCATGCCCAGAGAAACACGCCACATGGTCAAAATGTCTTAGCTGATGTTTCCTCACAATGTTGGTGAGGAAACCCTTATCCGAGTCTGAATCGGAATGGCACAAATCAGATTCAACTCAACTTTATTTATATAGCACTTTAAAACAACCAAACTGAAAACAAAGTGCTGTACATAAGACAAAAAACAATTAAAAACAATAAAATAAATAACAGTTATTTCACTGTTGTTAAAAGCAATTATAAACAATAAATAAAAGAAAACCATAAAGCACTAAAACAAAAACAAAGTCTCATACAGAGTTAAAAGCCAAGGAATAAAAATGGGTTTTAAGACTGGTTTTTAAAAATGGACAGTGAGGAAGCTTGTCTAATGTTCAATGGAAACTCGTTCCATAGTTTTGGAGTAGCAATGGAAAATGCTCTGTTCCCTCTGAGCATCTGTTTGGACCTCGGTACCACCAGGAGCAGCAGGTCAGCTGACCTGAGGCACCGAGCAGGATTGTAGGGTTGAAGGACCTCAGAGAGGTAAGGGGGTGGGGGTGAAACCATTTAACAACTTAAAAACAAATAAAAGAATCTTAAAATGGACTCTAAAATGCACAGGCAGACAGTGGAGGGAGGCCAGGATGGGGGTCATGTGCTCCCTCTTACGTGCTCCAGTTAGAAGGCGAGCAGCTGCATTTGATTCAGGCCAGATTGTTTTCGATTTGAGTGGGATTCCTGAGATCTGAATGCAAATGTGGTTAGAATCGGACTACCTCAGCGATCATGACATCAGACTTCGTCACAACATTCGCGTACCCACAGCGTCTTTTCAATGTGGCGCTGTTCAATGTGGTAAGACTGCAAACAACCTTCTTTTGCTGTGGTGCCTTCTCGTCAAGAAAATCAGCCAGGTGCTTTCCCTTCCATGTGTCACACACATCCAGATCCCACCCCCACGCTGTCATGCCCTCATGCAAAGGCACACACCCCAGTGCTGTCATGTCCAGACACACCTCTTTCAGGTTGCACCAGATTGAGTTTGGATGACTGTGTAGGATGAGCCGGATTTTAAAAATGTCTGAATACTATCCAGCTAGAAAGCAATCTGGACTGAATCTAACTTGAGCCAGATTGACAACCCCAGTCTGAACGGGGCCTAAAGCTGTATCCTACAAAGATCTGGCCTTCCAAGACTGTGGGGGACAATCCAGCCGTTCTGAAATTAAGAGTGTTGCCCATGGTCCTTTTTGCTTTTGTGACATGAGCTTTTCCGGCCTCTACCCCCATTGTCTAGTAACCATGGCAGCTGCATGCGACAAACTAGTGTATTGCGCATAACCCATTGTTTAGTCATTATTTTTCAGTACTTATATATGCTTTTCTAATAAACATTGCTTAGTTACAACTGTACATATGGAGCCTGAAATTTCTCAGTTTCTCAAGTGCTGCTTCAGCAGGGCATCCATTGATTTCACAAAGATCACAGCATTGGCTGAAAATTCATGGTCAGTAAACCTTTCTTCACCAACAAGGCCACCAAATCTACTGCAGTCCACAACCCTACCCAACACCCAGTCCATGCAGCAGACTGCAGTCCACTTCAGAGAGCATTTCTCACAAACCAAACAAGACTCCATAAATAAGCCTCGTGTACACTTCAGAAACTTATCCCAACATAGTTCAGTCCAGTCCCATTGGGTAGATCAAGCTTGAGGCAGTGCCAAACCCAACCAAGCCATATAAAAACCCATATAAATAATATTAGTGCAGTGTGCTCAGGAAGGTTATTCTCCTCATGCTGTGCTGAATGTGTGTGCGTATTATCAGTGTTCCTCTATATAAGATGAACTCCACATTTTGAAAAAATATTTGAGTCTCATTTTCATCACAAAATTCCATATGAATATTAAGCAGCAGGATACTTATCACAGGTCTGCAAAATTATACTTCAGTCACATTATGTGCCTGGTTCTTAAAGCTCTTGTTTAGCAGTGAGTGCACTTTATTCAAATGAATACTTTAATGTGTAATGCTTATTTCCTTAAGATGTGCGGCAACTGTTGGTGATTAAAGAAGAGGTTTCCACCGAGCAGCAGGCATGGAACTGCAGTCTGGAGCACATGGGACCAGAACTCCCACACATTAAAGAGGAAGAGGAGAAACCGGAGGCCAGTCAGAGTCAAGAGCACCTTCATGGGTTGGAGGAGGTGGATGTCATCGAGTTCCCGTTCACTCCTGTCTCCGTGAAATGTGAAACTGAAATGAAACCGCAGCCTTCACAGAATTGCCAAAATCAAACTGTGGAAAATGGAGAGGCAGAACCTCAAACCAGCAGATCAGCTGATAGGATGAAAGCAGAAGATGAAGAGAATTGTGGGAGGGCAGAACCAGTTCAAAGTTTTGACATAGACAGCCATTTACACCCACATAATGAGGATGTGACTTTAAACTCTTCTGAATCTGAGACTCAAGATAGTAGTGACAACTGGAAGGAGATCTGGGATCTTGGAATGAAAGTTCCTGTAAGGAACAGGGGACGTAGTGCTGGCACAAAAAAATTTAAATGCTCTGAATGTGGAGTAAGACTGAGCCGAAAGGGCGCACTGAATGAACACATGAGAATTCATACAGGAGAGAAACCATTTAGCTGTCCTGAATGTGGTCACAGGTATGGTCAGAAAGGAACTCTGAGGAAACACATGAGACTTCATACAGGAGATAAACCATTTAGCTGTCCTGACTGTGGTCAAAGGTTTTTTCGAAAGTGCACTCTACGGGATCATATGATAATCCACACAGGTGAGAAACCTTTTAGCTGTTCTAAATGTGGTCGCAGATTTGGACTGAAGAGCAATCTGAAGACCCACATGAGAATTCATACAGGGGAGAAACCATTTTGCTGTTCTGAGTGTGATCAGAGTTTTTCCCACAAGGTTCAGCTGCATACCCACATGGGAATTCACACTGGAGAGAAGCCATTTGGTTGTTCCGAATGTAGGCGAAGGTTTTCCCAAAAGAGCAGTCTGAAGAGGCACCTGAGAATTCATACAGGAATGAAAACCACTTAGCAGATCCTATGTTTGGCAAAAGGTTTGAGCTAAAGCTCATCTGAAGGTTTTTTAAAGCATTGAAATCGCAATGAGTCTCTACGTTCTGTACAGTTATGAGGAAAAAAATGGCGTATTTAAAAGAACAGAAGGTGTGTAGGTGTGTACTAGAAATAGATAAGAAGTAACAAGGATAAAATAAAATTTCAACCACAAGCAGAATTCAGAAAATGGTTTGAAATGATTCATCACAACACAATTAAAAACAAAAAGGTTTGCAGGAAAAGTGAATCTGAAAGTCTGATGTGAGCAGGCTGCTGGTATGTATGTGTATGTGTGTGTGTGATTTCATTAAACCACTTACACAGATTGATTGTGATTATGCTATTTGGGTCTAAATTGTAGCCGCATTGGTAGCACAGATATTACGCCAAACGTGTTTGTAGGGCTTTGTTTTTACTTGACTTTGACCAGTCTGCTCCAGAAGCAAATTTTCTGGAGACACTAAGTAAAGTTCCCTTTAGGTTTGGTGGAAATCCGGCCAACCATTTATTTGTTATTTTGTTCAAACACACAAACACAGGAGTGATTACAATAACCTGGTCATGCAGCAATATGTGGCCCAAACTGCATCGTGATCTATTAAACCTCCACACAAGTACTTCTAGTATGTCCAAAAGATTATGTTGTATAAGTATTTTCCCCTGGTTTATAATGATTTTATCCACCTATGTTTATAATGAACATGTCACTGACATTTTTAATGTACATGCTTTGCTGTATGTTTTTATTATTTTTGTTGTTAATATTATTTAATCGATGCCCTGATGAAACATGATTTAATATACATCTTGTGCGCTGTATAATATTAATGTACCAAAAAAAAAACCTCAGAAATCCTTGATTTTTGAAATTAATTGTGAATTATGCATGATGTTTTATCTTCTGTGCTTTATCATTAAAGCTGCCAGGAGATTTGTTGCACTCAAATCAGCCCTGTACATCGGGAACAAATGTCTGCATACGAGTATATTGTGGATTAATAATTAAGTGAATGATTGGAATCAATCCTTAGAAACCTGACAGTCCATGTCGTATCACACTCTACTTTTTTAAGGTGGGACAGGGTCGCCCTGGTGGTCATTTAATGTGTTAATTAAGTGAAAAAGAAAACTTTTCTTCTGATGCTTACGAGTCACAAAAAAACAATTTTCTCTTCCATCTTGCTCATTATTGCGTCTCTTTCTCTCTCACTTCTACATCTCGATATACAAGGTCTGTCCATAAAGTATCGTACCTTTTTATTTTTTTCAAAAACTATATGGATTTCATTCATATGTTTTTACGTCAGACATGCTTGAACCCTCGTGCACATGCGTGAGTTTTTCCACGCCTGTCGGTGACGTCATTTGCCTGTGAGCACGCCTTGTGGAAGGAGTGGTCCCGCCCCCTTGTCGGATTTTCATTGTCTGGAAATGGCGGAATGAAAAGGACTTTTTTTCCATCAGAATTTTTTCAGAAGCTGTTAGAGACTGGCACCTAGAAACCATTCGAAAAATTTATCTGGCTTTCAGTGAAAATTTTACGGGCTTCACAGAGAATAAGGACTTTAACTACAACTTTAAGGACCCCTTTAAGGATGGTCGGTGCGCCGAGCTGCGACGATGCGGCACAAACCACTGGATCATTTCTAAGCTGATGGCTCTGTGGATACGAGACCGTCGTGTGCTCTTTCTCTGGTTATCACAAGACCTGGACATCAGCCATTTTCCGGCAGATTTCACTTTTAACAAGAGATTTTGTCATGGAAAGCCGCGCGGGTCACGACCGATTCGCTGATGAAGCGAAACAAAGGAACACCTCCGTTTCGGAGTGTTAGAGGACAAGTTGGGACATGTCCAGCTCTCCACAAGTTATTTTATACTCACTCGACTGGTAAGCACTGAAAGCTGAGATAGACATGTCCCAACTTGTCCTCTAACACTCCGAAACGGAGTCCTTTTCATTCCGCCATTTCCAGACAATGAAAATCCGACGAGGGGGCGGGACCACTCCTTCCACAAGGCATGCTCACAGGCGAATGACGTCACCGACAGGCGTGGAAAAACTCACGCATGCGCACGAGGGTTCAAGCATGTCTGACGTAAAAAACATATGAATGAAATCCATATAGTTTTTAAAAAAAAATAAAAAGGACTGTTAATTTATGGACAGACCACGTATGAATGCAGAATTTCCCTAAAATAATTCCAAACTTGATTTATTGCACAAATGAGCTTTATTCCCGCTGGCTCACTTTTCTGCATCATATTTGCAGTAAAGTGATGGGTGTCTTGGACAGATGGGTGCATTTTTGGCTGTGATCCTGCAAACTTGCAGTTTTCATGAGATCCTCCGTCACCTTAAAACTACACAGTTAGGGCCCTGTCCCACTGGCGTTTAGGAGGATTTGCGTATGGATTGCGCACAAAATTGGCCCATATTCGCCAAACATCCGCAGTATCTGTAACATGCCTGTATGAGTTGGCCATCATCCGAACACGCCCGTGATCATTCTCAGAGGCACGCATGTCCGCAGCCAGGATTTTTGAGCTGTTTAAAAATCTGAATGTGGATGACATCCGCCTTACATACTCCATATATACTCAATTCATACACAATACATACTCACTCTATGCGCTGTATATCTGCCGTTAACCGCTGATATCTGCAACTGACGGGGATTTGCGGCTTGGCAGCAGACCGGGACAGTGTGTAAAACAGATATATATCATGCCCATCATGTCCACATCACAAATTAAAATATGTTGTAGCGAATGCGTACAAATTGTCCACGAATAAAGTGTTTTTATTACATCTGCTTTGCAGCTGATTTGCGGACAATCTGTGAATGCATAACAAACACGTCACGTAAACCCAAAGTACTATATGTGGCAGAAAGCGACATACCTGCCAGTCAGTGCCGGTCCGGCTGTGTAAATCCACAAAGACTGCTGCAATCCAGGACTTTTATTTAACACCAACAAAAGGAAGAGTTGCTGCCACAACTCATGCTGACATCTGTTTTCTGTGGCACTCTCAAAAAAAAAAAACACCTTCTCACACCCCCAGCGGCTTCCCCCCTCCCGCTCCCCAAACTCATGAACAGTTAACCCTCGCATGGCAACATGAACAAACTCTGTGATCAACTTGTCCAAGTCCAGCAAATGGTCCAGAGGCTGTATTGTTGGTGTGAATAGTGATGCCAACGGCCCGAGTGCGCTTATTTTATTACCGCAATGCAGATGCCGTGCACGCGCAACACATACGCAGTGCATTCATAATACACCCGTAATACTGCCGTGATAATCGCAATGTGTCGGATCAGTTTCCTCACTACATGCGTTATATAACCGTGATTGTTCATCATATATTCGCTATATATTATTAATATAACCGTAAGTCATACTGGGACATTTGTCATTTTAGGCCATTTTTGTTGCGGACGACAACGAACGCCCGCAATTTGTATACTCAATTCATGCACAATTGATCCTCTCCCCAGTGGGACAGGGCCCTTAGACACTTCTTTATGATGCCTTTAGTTAATCATGAATTGTTTCAGGTTGACATTCAAGGCAAAGTTAAATAAAAAATTTAAACCAAAACAAAGTGTGCATGTTTATTTAACATTTTTGCTGGCTAAGGTGCTCGACTTAAGAAAGGGAAGTTTGTGTAAAACTAGTAGTATGGGCCCTATCTTGACAAGCAATAGTGTGCAAAGCACAAGTGCATTTAGAATGTGTCCAAGTTCAATTTTCAATTAGCACAATGTGTAATGTGAGCACAAAGTAAGACACAGGGCACAGAGCGGTTGCTTTTAAGACTCTGTCATGGGTGCATTTGATCATAACTTGAATAATTGTCTCCAAGTCTCTCTGAAGGGAAACGGTAGCTGAAGTTTTGTATTTTCCCATTAGTATTTACTTTTATATTGTTTAGAATTTTTGTGTTAAATTCAGTTGCATTGCAGGTTCTCACTGTGTGAACCAACAAAGTATACATGTGCCGTGAAGTTAAACCCACCTTTGTAAGGTGTGACTGAACACTGCGTCATATAAACAGCAGGAAAAACTCTGCATTTGATTTTAGATCATATTTTTGGTGGCCTGTGGCTTGATAGTAATGTTCCAGCTCTGCACCTGATTACACAAATGAGAATGCGTCTACCTGCTATGTGTACTTTGTGTAGGGTATAAGGACCCGAGTGGACACAGCAAAATATTCACAATGCGTCTGACTTGACTCAGTGCCGATAGCTGAATTTAAAGGTGTGTTGACAGCAGGTTGACAGCAGTAGCTAAGTTTCATAAACCATGACGACACCTTTTTTTCATGTGGTAACCTCTTCTACAAGTGCATTAATAAGACAGCGGAAAGAAGCATGATGGGTTTTGACACAAAATCTTGGTTAAAGATTTCTCTGAAATCCACAAAAGTATCTCTCAGCTGTTATATTTAGCTTCTTGTATTTTGAAGACCAGGACGTTTCCTGGGATACTCACTGTTACTCTTTCTGTGATCACTATTTTCTGTAAGTGTTATGGTTAGAGGTTTGGGTGGGACTGAACCGTTGCAGGCAATGGACCCAAACGCAGGGAGCTGGACATGGAGAAGAGTACACAGGAAAATATATTTATTTATAACAAACAAAGTAAAAGTGCTGCGCTGGGGTGCCTGCAGTGTGGAGAGATGGCCCGCCTCCCGGCGGCGATATGAGGTAGCTGCAGGATCCCAAGCCAGTCTTGATGGATAATATCAACTAAGGTTTCAGGGTTCAGGATCAGGTGGAACACTTGCCTCTGAGACCAAACTATGGGGAATGAAGAGACATAGGGTCAATCAATCAATCAACTTTTTTTTTATATAGCGCCAAATCACAACAAACAGTTGCCCCAAGGCGCTTTATATTGTAAGGCAAGGCCATACAATAATTATGAAAAACCCCAACGGTCAAAACGACCCCCTATGAGCAAGCACTTGGCTACAGTGGGAAGGAAAAACTCCCTTTTAACAGGAAGAAACCTCCAGCAGAACCAGGCTCAGGGAGGGGCAGTCTTCTGCTGAGACTGGTTGGGGCTGAGGGAAAGAACCAGGAAAAAGACATGCTGTGGAGGGGGGCAGAGATCGATCACTAATGATTAAATGCAGAGTGATGCATACAGAGCAAAAAGAGAAAGAAACAGTGCATCATGGGAACCCCCCCACAGTCTACATCTAAAGCAGCATAACCAAGGGATGGTCCAGTGAATGCACTCGTAACGGAGCCTCAAAACATTCACAGTTCAAAAAGGTTTAACACAGGTTGCTTTAGGGGTCAGGAAATAAAGTTCTCTTCTTAAGAAATTAAGTTCACTGTTCAGGAATTGTTCATAGTTCATAAGCTGTATCCAAAGGTCAGAGGTCAAGTGCTGCTTGTTGAATGCAGTTCCAATTAAGCAGGACTCAATACAGCTGGGTTCTCAATTGGTTGATATCAGAATTCATGCGGTTCTTTGAAGTGTTGTTGGAACAGTTCTTTATCATAGCACAGTCACAACAGGAACGAGTGCAACAGGATCTCACTGAGACGAGGAAGAACTTAACTACATGTAGTTGAAACGTGCTCTGTGCCAAGAGCTGAGGAGTTCCAAAGTGACGTTGCTGTGCAGGTAGTCAGAGTCAGGATCCAGGTCCGCCTTGGGAGCCGTACTGGAAACGTCTGGAACATCATGAAAGTGAGTTTGCTCGAATATGGAATTAGAGGGGAGGCCAGGTTACCTGAGCTTTTGCTGTGAAACACTTCGGCATCTTAGACGGACAGCCAGAAAACACAGTCAATGTCACAGGGCAGCATTCAGGTTTGATCCTCTTGGAGACTGTCTGGAACATCAAAGGTGGCCTGGAAGCTGGCGAGGCAAGGGAGACAACAGACAAACACGGCACACAAGTACAGTATGTGGCAAAACATGAACAGTAACCAGCAGCTTCTGTATTTTTGTTGGTAAAGAAAGGTTTATTGACCTTGACTTCATGGACGATGCGGTGGTCTTTGCAGAACAGGCTGTGAGAAGCTAAATGAGGGAATCAAAGTGTCTGGTTTTGCAAGACTTGTGGATCAAGACTAAGATCCAGGCTTTTCATGACTTCCTAGGACTCAGTGTATTGTATCTGTATGTGGTGAAAGTGTTGTAGACACTTATATCATCAGTGACATATGTGTCTCTGGGCCCTCATCCTTTGGGTGTCAAGAACACCTGAGAAGAGCTTATGAAGTCATGAGGTCATTGAAAGATGTATTTGGTGATGCAAAAATCTTAGGGTCCTGGTGCTTCTTTGTCTTGGTTGTGATACTTGGCTGCTAACCAGAGAACTAAACAACTGGATTCCTTTGATATTGGGTATATTTGAAGGATCCTTGGATTCCATGGAATGACTCTGTGAAATTGAGTGAGAACAGTCACACATGAGGGGTATCATCTGAGAGTCAGATGACTGTCAGGATTTGCCATGATCCAGCACACAGGTGCCTCAGTGTTGAGGACCTTTGTGACTGGAGAAGGCCAAAGACACACCCATGTTTCACCTGGCTGGGACAGATAGATGATTCCATCAGAGAGGAGGGGATGGACTGATGTCTGCCTGAGTGGTTGCCATCCAGGACCCAAGGCAGTTCTGTGATGTGGTGAATGCAGCAACGCAAGGCCTGTGTTGGTGGTGCAGCCTCGATAAAGACGCTGATACCCAAGACGATTACAAATCAGAGTCCATCAAGCCAACATGAACAAACAGCCACGCCCCTCAGGATTTCACACTGACATATGGAGTTTGGTGTCGTGGTGACTGTTTGGACTTACATCCAGCTCTCCAGGTGCACATCAGTGAAAAACATGGAAATGCAGACTGAAGCAACACAGATGTGTCACAGAAACAGCAGTACAGTCACACAAACAGCAGTACAGTCACACAACTGCAGTACAGTCACACAAAACTGCAGTACAGTCCACAGAAACCACAGTACAGTCACACAAACTGCAGTACAGTCACACAAGCTGCAGTACAGTCACACAAGCTGCAGTACAGTCACAGAAACCGCAGTACAGTCACAGAAACTGCGGTACAGTCAGAAACCGCATTACAGTCACAGAAAGCGCAGTACAGTCACAGAAACTGCAGTACAGTCACAGAAACTACAGTACAGTCACACAAGCTGCAGTACAGTCACAGAAACCGCGGTACAGTCACAGAAACTGCGGTACAGTCACACAAACAGCAGTACAGTCACACAAACAGCAGTACAGTCACAGAAACTGCAGTACAGTCACACAAACTGCAGTACAGTCACACAAACTGCAGTACAGACAGAAACCGCAGTACAGTCACACAAGCTGCAGTACAGTCACAGAAACCGTGGTACAGTCACAGAAACCGCAGTACAGTCACAGAAACCGTGGTACAGTCACAGAAACCGCGGTACAGTCACAGAAACTGCAGTACAGTCACAGAAACTGCAGTACAGTCACAGAAACTGCAGTACAGTCACACAAACTGCAGTACAGTCACAGAAACCGTGGTACAGTCACACAAGCTGCAGTACAGTCACAGAAACCGTGGTACAGTCACAGAAACTGCAGTACAGTCACAGAAACTGCAGTACAGTCACAGAAACTGCAGTACAGTCACAGAAACTGCAGTACAGACAGAAACCGCAGTACAGTCACACAAGCTGCAGTACAGTCACAGAAACCGTGGTACAGTCACAGAAACCGCAGTACAGTCACAGAAACCGCGGTACAGTCACAGAAACCGCGGTACAGTCACAGAAACTGCAGTACAGTCACAGAAACCGCAGTACAGTCACACAAACTGCAGTACAGTCACAGAAACTGCAGTACAGTCACAGAAACTGCAGTACAGTCACACAAACTGCAGTACAGTCACAGAAACCGTGGTACAGTCACACAAGCTGCAGTACAGTCACAGAAACTGTGGTACAGTCACAGAAACTGCAGTACAGTCACAGAAACCGCGGTACAGTCACAGAAACTGCAGTACAGTCACACAAAACAGCAGTACAGTCCACACAAGCTGCAGTACAGTCACAGAAACTGCGGTACAGTCACAGAAACCGCAGTACAGTCACACAAACAGCAGTACGGTCACAGAAACTGCAGTACGGTCACAGAAACTGCAGTACAGTCACAGAAACCGCAGTACAGTCACAGAAACTGCGGTACAGTCAGAAACCGCAGTACAGTCACAGAAACCGCAGTACAGTCACAGAAACTGCAGTACAGTCACAGAAACCACAGTACAGTCACACAAGCTGCAGTACAGTCACAGAAACCGTGGTACAGTCACAGAAACTGCGGTACAGTCACACAAACAGCAGTACAGTCACAGAAACTGCAGTACAGTCACAGAAACTGCAGTACAGTGACAGAAACTGCAGTACAGTCACAGAAACTGCAGTACAGTCCCAGAAACTGCAGTACAGTCACACAAACTGCAGTACGACAGAAACCGCAGTACAGTCACACAAGCTGCAGTACAGTCACAGAAACCGTGGTACAGTCACAGAAACCACAGTACAGTCACAGAAACCATGGTACAGTCACAGAAACCGCAGTACAGTCACAGAAACCGCAGTACAGTCACAGAAACTGCAGTACAGTCACAGAAACCACAGTACAGTCACACAAACTGCAGTACAGTCACACAAACTGTGGTACAGTCACACAAGCTGCAGTACAGTCACAGAAACCGTGGTACAGTCACAGAAACTGCGGTACAGTCACAGAAACTGCAGTACAGTCACAGAAAGCGCAGTACAGTCACAGAAACCGCAGTACAGTCACAGAAACTGCAGTACAGTCACAGAACCGCAGTACAGTCACACAAACTGCAGTACAGTCACACAAACTGCAGTACAGTCACAGAAACCGTGATACAGTCACACAAGCTGCAGTACAGTCACAGAAACTGCAGTACAGTCACAGAAACTGCAGTAAAGTCACACAAACTGCAGTACAGTCACAGAAACCGTGGTACAGTCACACAAGCTGCAGTACAGTCACAGAAACCATGGTACAGTCACAGAAACCGCAGTACAGTCACAGAAACTGCAGTACAGTCACAGAAACCGCAGTACAGTCACAGAAACCGCAGTACAGTCACACAAACTGCAGTACAGTCACACAAACTGCAGTACAGTCACAGAAACCGCAGTACAGTCACACAAACCGCAGTAAAGTCACACAAACTGCAGTACAGTCACAGAAACCGCAGTACAGTCACACAAACTGCAGTACAGTCACACAAACCGCAGTACAGTCACAGAAACTGCATTACAGTCACACAAACCGCAGTACAGTCACAGAAACTGCAGTACAGTGACAGAAACCGTAGTATAATCACAGAAACTGCAGTAGAGTCACAGAAACTGCAGTACAGTCACAGAAACTGCAGTAGAGTCACACAAACTGCAGTACAGTCACAGAAACTGCAGTACAGTGACAGAAACCATAGTACAGTCACACAAACCGCAATACAGTACATTCATGTGGTTCAAGAACAGCCACAACGTCCAAGTTGAAGGTTCCTCGGACACAGACCAGCTTAATCCTGGAGACACAATCTGTTGGGAAAGTGTAGTGACACGGACCCACAACAGGGGGCGTAAATGAACGGACAATAGAGGAAGTTAAATGTGAACACTTTACTGTTGTGAAGTGTCACAACCACACACAGCAGATTATAGAATAGATACAAGTCATGAATGAAGGTGTCGTGTGGGCAGGCTCGATGATAGGAGACGTCCGTCTGAGATGAACCGGAACCACAACGATTTCCACCGCCACCGAACCCGAAGGATACTGGAGCCGCCAAGTCCCGAAGTCCCCAGGTGGCCACCGTCTCAGCGTGTCGGATCTGGTACTGCTGGCGGAGAACAAAGACAGTCAAGTGTGGATGTGTATACACCCCGTAACAATAACGGTGGGAATTCCACCTCCACCTCTAACACACACTCGTGCAGCGTCTGAGTACCACTTATCTGGTGGGAAGTAGGACAAAACAGTCGCGACCCACGCCGGTCCTCTGGGTAGACAGCTGCAACACAATAGCTCTTGGAATCAATCAACGCAGGCAGAGAAAGTTACCTCTCAAAGAAGTCGTATCTCGGCGACGTGGTGGAGGTGTCATCCTGCTTTTATCCAGGGTGAAGTGCAGATGATCGGTGACAGCTGTCATAGTTGATGAGTGACAGCTGTCACCTCGCTGTTCCTGTAAGGCGGCAGCGCCCCCTCGTGCCTGAAGCCCGCACTTCAGGCAGGGCGCCCTCTGGTGGTGGGCCAGCAGTACCTCCTCTTCTGGCGGCCCACACAACAGGACCCCCCCCCTCAACGGGCGCCTCCTGGCGCCCGACCAGGCTTGTCTGGGTGGCGTCGGTAAAAATCGACCAGGAGGGCCGGGTCCAGGATGAAGCTCCTCTTCACCCAGGAGCGTTCTTCGGGTCCATACCCCTCCCAGTCCACCAAATATTGGAAGCCCTGGCCCATTCAACGGACATCCAAGAGCCGGCGTACTGTCCAAGCTGGCTCCCCGTCGATGATACGGGCAGGAGGCGGCGCCAGACCGGGAGTACAGAGGGGTGAGGTGTGATGCGGTTTCAACTGAGACACATGAAAGACTGGATGGATCCGCAGTGAGGCCGGGAGTTGGAGCCTCACTGCGGTGGGACTGAGGACCTTGAGGATCCGGAAAGGCCCTATGTAGCGGTCCTTTAATTTGGGGGAAGCCACCTGGAGAGGTATGTCCCGTGTGGATAGCCATACCTCCTGCCCAGGCTGATATGCGGGAGCCGGGGACCGTCGACGGTCTGCATGGGCCTTTGCCCTCGTCCAGGCCCTCAACAAGGCCGAACGGGCGGTGCGCCACACCCGACGGCATCTCCGCAGGTGGGCCTGGACCGAGGGCACACCGACCTCTCCCTCCACCACAGGAAACAAAGGGGGCTGGTACCCCAGACACACCTCGAACGGGGAGAGGCCGGTGGCAGAGGACACTTGGCTGTTATGCGCGTTACTCGATCCAGGGCCAGGTGTTCACTCCAAGCCGTCGGGTGTGCGGATGTAGTACATCGCAGGGCCTGCTCCAGCTCTTGATTGGCCCGTTCAGCCTGTCCGTTAGTCTGAGGGTGATACCCAGACGAGAGGCTCACGGTGGCCCCCAGTTCCCGGCAGAAACTTCTCCAAACCTGCGAGGAAAACTGGGGACCGCGATCCGAGAGATGTCTGTTGGTATCCCATGCAGACGGACCGACATGGTGGACCAGGAGATCCACTGTCTCCTGGGCCGACGGGAGCTTCGGGAGGGCCACGAAGCCCTGGCTTCTGGTGGGACGTATAGTCTATTCTTCGGCCCTGTTCCGGGATCCGGGCTCCGTGCCAGGGCCTCCCGGATGGTCTTCTCCACGTCCCAGGTAAGGGTAGCCACGATAGTGGACTCCGCTCTGCTGGGGTCAACCTGCGGGAGAAATAGGCACACGGGTGAAGAACCTTATCGGTCTCTCCGCTCTGGGATAGCACGGCTCCTATCCCTGAGTCAGAGGCGTCCACTTCAACCACAAACTGGCGACTGGGATCGGCTGCACCAAGACGGGTGCAGTCGAGAAGCGCTGTTTCAACTCCCTGAACGCGGCATCGCAAAGATCCGACCAGGTGAAGGGAACTTTGGTGAGGTCAGGGCTGTCAGGGGGCTAACTACCTGACTAATACCCCTTAATGAACCTCCTGTAAAAATTTGCGAAGCCGAGGAACTGTTGCAGCTTCCTACGGCTCGTAGGTTAGGGCCAGTCTCTCACCGCTGCGACCTTGGCTGGATCCGGGGCGACGGAGTTGGAGGAGATGATAAACCTCAGGAAGGACAAAGAGGTGCGGTGAAACTCACACTTCTCGCCCTTCACAAACAGCCGGTTCTCTAACAACCGATGGAGGACCTGACGTACATGCCGTACATGGGTCTCAGGGTCCGGAGAAAAATGAGTATATCATCCAGATACACGAAGACGAATCAGTGCAGGAAGTCCCGCAAGACGTCATTTACCAAAGCTTGGAACGTCGCGGGGGCGTTAGTGAGGCCGAACGGCATGACCAGGTACTCAAAATGACCTAACGGGGTGTTGAATGCCGTCTTCCATTCATCTCCCTTCCGGACCCGAACTAGGTGATATGCGTTCCTAAGATCCAGCTTTGTGAATATTTTGGCTCCATGCAGGGGGGTGACACCGAATCCAACAAAGGCAACGGGTATCGGTTGCGAACCGTGATCTCGTTCAGCCCACGGTAATCAATGCATGGACGAAGACCGCCTCTTTCTTGCCCACAAAAAAGAAACCTGCTCCCATCGGGGAGTGGAGTTACGGATCAGCCCGGCAGCTAAGGAGTCCCGGATGTAGGTCTCCATCGATTCGCGCTCAGGTCGGGAGAGGTTGTACAACCTGCTGGACGGGAACTCCACGCCTGGCATCAAATCGATGGCAACAATCGTACGGACGGTGCAGGGGAAGGGTGAGTGCCCCGATCTTGCTAAAAAACGTCAGCAAGATCGTGGTACTCAACCGGCAACCGCCGACACATTGGGGGGAACTTTGACCTGCTCTTTACCCTGTGAACCGTGAGGGACCAGAGGATCCCAAACACACCCGATGGCAGGTCTCGCTCCACTGTACCACCCTAAGCGGCCCACACAACACAATCCTTTGAAAGGACACGAGTATGAACATTCTGCAACATTGTGTAAGTTTATTTCACTGTATCAACATAGTAAATTCTAAGTCCTGACTAAAATAATAAACCAACAGCTAAAAAGTGCTGAAGATGTTTACCATAAATAGAATATAGAATAATTCTGGTTACTTCAGACTTCAAACAGCTTTATTGATCCCAAAAAAGGGCAATTACGTTTACACTCCAATTACCATCAGACAAGATACAGCAATTTATCCACAATTATTACTTGTTTACCGTAATAATGGCACACATCAAAATTAAAGACAACACATATACATTTGACATTGTTATGTGCACTGAACTTAAAGTAGTCCGTCTTCCGAATTGAGGCAAAGTGGGTGAAGGCCGCTGCAACTGTCAAGTCGCGCCGCCTGCCAGCTGGGAAGGACAGATACCTGCGCAGGGAGGGAGGGGCAGGAAGGGAGGTAAAGAGGAGAAAGCTGGGGCATGCTCAGTCCATGTGTAAGTCTGTCAGTTTATTGTCCTTGTGGGTTGAGATGGGTGAGAAGGTTAAATTGAATGAATTAATATAAAATTAAGCAAAAGTACTCTGGCAACAGTCATGTGGGCCAACGTAAGAAATGCTCCTACATAAGATGAATAAAGTTTCCAAATTAAATGATGAACATACCACAGTTTAATTTATCTAGTATTTGGTTTGAAGATGAATGTGAAGCAGCTGGAATGAAGATCATCCATCCATCTGTTTTCTTTACCTGCTTACTCCAGGTAAGGGTCACGGGGGGTTGGGGGGGTGGGGGGTGGAGGTGCACCCCAGACAGGACGCCACTCGCAAGGTGGGAAGAGGATCAGTACGTCCAAATGTGAGTCTGTGGTCCATAATAATTTAATGACATGTTTTTAAGTAACTAAAGCTGTAAGGGCCCTGTCCCACTGGTGTTTAGGAGGATTTGCACATGAAATGAGGAGACAAAAGCTGAGCGTCCACAACAAAGGTGGGCGGAAATGACAAATGTCCCGGGGTGGATCAGCGAATACATGAGGAAGAAAAGCGGATATAACAGGGAACAGAAGCGGAGGCGCCCCCATGAGGGTCACAGCGGCCGTGATGCACTCGCTCCATCTGTGCACACTCTGTCTGCATGCGCGACATATCATTTGCGACCGTGATGTGGCTGTGCTGGGCACGCGTCAGATCTGTTTTGCACGCTGTCCCGGTCCGCCGCCAAGCCACGCCAACCCGTCGGTTGCGGATATCAACAGATGACAAGGGATATGCAGCGCGTTGGTTGTGTACGTCCTCCGTATGTCTTCAGTATGTGTTCAGGCAGTGATGCGGATCTCATCCGCAGCAGGATTTTTGAGCCGCTCAAAAATCCTGCTGCGGACATGCGTGCCTCTGCGGATGATCACAGACGTGTTCGGATGGCGGCCGACTCATACAGGAATGTTACATGGTTATTGCGGTTGTTTGGCGGATGTGGGCCACTTTTGTGCGCATTCCATCCGCAAATCCTCCTTAACGCCAGTGGGACAGGGCCCTAAGGTATAAGGAGGCCAAGTGTTTAGTGCACTTGGTTTCAGTGTGGAAGGTTTGTGGTTTAAACCCCATCCTGCCTGTTCTTCATGTATTATGGAGTTGTGTTAGGAAGGGCATCCGATGTAAAACTTGTGCCAAATCAATGTGCAGATGTGTTTCAGATTTGCAGCCTAAGGAGCTTATTGTTTTTATATTTTTAAGTAACTAACAGGTTACTTTTACATTTTACTATTATTTATTTACATAACTCAGTTTCATGTATCTAGTTGCTCCCCAATGCAGTCAATAAATGAAACACAAATACTGTGCTTTTATTTACAAACTGACTCCTGGCCTGAGGCATGCTGGGAGGGGGTGTGGTCAAACATGGACATGCTCCCTGCAGCTTCCGGGACGATGTCAGCAGAAAGATACGGTTCAGCAAAATTCTGCTTAGTCCTTGATGACTAGCAAGTAGTAGAGCAAGCATGGGATTAAAGGAGTCGTCAAGAGTCAGTGAGTGCAATGTAAAGAAAGACAGGGTACTGGTGGCCACGTGGGGGCGCTGTTGCTTGTATATTTATGCTGACTGGTGACATTTAGATCCATTTTAATAGCAGACAGTTTTGATGACTGGAGCCCATTGGGTCTGATTTTGTTATCCATCAGTTGGACTGTGATCCTGAGCTTTAGAACGCTGACTGGTGTGAAGTCAACCAGGTTGGAATCACCTGGAAAGAACTAAATGTGATTTTAGCATCTTCAACTGGATTGTGTGAAGATGTTTAGATCATGTGTGTCAGGTTTCGGCCTTGTTCAGGGTTATGTTTTCTTTTTTTCTCTCTTTCTTGTACCCATGTTCTGTCCCGGCCTTGATTTGATAGTTGTTTTATTTTTTGTCACATGTTTATTCTCTGTTCTCTTTTGCTTTGCCAGTTTTGTATCTTTATTACTTTTCATTCTTTAGCCACTCTGTGTTTTCATCTGGGTCTATTTATGATTAGTTTTGTTTCATTTATTTCTGTGTTAGGGTTAGGGTATTTAGTTTTGTCTTAGTTCCTGTCTGGCATGTAGTTTGTTTTTCTTTATTGCTTGTTACTTCAGTCTCAGTTTAGTTTTATCACGTTTATTGTATTATGCTTTAGTCTCTGGTTTTGGTTATTATTTATCTTCAGTGTTTCATCTGGTTATGTTCCTTTGGTTATTTATTGCATTCTCTGGTCATCATTTATTTCTACTCATTAGCCTGTTTGCCTCTTTTTTATCATTAGTATATCACTTATTTTTTTTTCTATTTTTGCCACCAGTGAGTTCTAGTTTAGTCTTTGCTTTTTGTTTTCTTTTTGTATTTGCACTCTGCCTTGCACTATAGTCACTAGTTTTATTTCTTTTTATACTTTAGCCACATGGTGAGTTCTGTCTTAGTTAAGTCTCTGCCTTTTATTTTCTGGTTCCTGTCACATGAGCACATCAGTTTGTGGTTTTCAGTTCTTTTTATCTCTATCAGTTGTGGGTGTGTCACTGGCACTTAGTTGTTTTGTCTGTCACACCCACCTGTCTTGTCTGGCCACACCCCTTCCAGAACCTTCCCCACACCTGCTCCACATCACGCCCTGATTACTCCCTCTGTATTTAAGCCCTCACTTCCCTGCCAGTTTGTTGTACTTGTTACTTATCCTCGCAAAGTGGTTTCCTTCAGGATATTTTAGGATGATTTGTAGGATTGTGTTTGACCCCATATGTCTTTTGATTGTATAACATCATCTTAGTTTTTTCTGTGTAGTTGAGTCTTTAACAAACCAGATAAACTGCAGAACTGTGGAGTAAATCTGCTTCTCCTGCACAAGGAGGTGTGACAAGGTCAGGCGCCATATGTTGGTCTAATCCAGTCCAGGTGGTTCTGTCTGCTCTTATTAGAGGATGACGAGAAGTTTGACTCTGGATCCATCAAAGCAAAGCGATCCTCAGCTTATCCCCACAATTACCAGAACTGCTCTTCTTGTGGAAGCCCAATAATCAGTTTCTGAGGTGAAGGTGACAGATGATCTGTGGTGACTGATAACACATTTATGTGCTAGGACCAGGTAAGGAAGAAGACCAGCTGAATGTTCTTCTATAAATGGATACTTTTTAAAACACACGCTTGTTACTTTTTAATAAATAGTGATACCTTTACTAATTATTACCTAGAAATTATAGTTCTGACAGTATCATCACATTGCCTCCACCTCTTAGCTGCTATGACAAAGGTCACCTTAAGGGGCAGCATCTTCTTCACAAACTACTTTGTCGTAGAAAATTCAGTAATATTATCAAATGTTTTCTTCATCAGTATCTCAATTAAATGTTACTTCCCACTTCTAGTGTGAGATCAACATGGCAAAAAAAAAAAACAACAACAACAATACACACATAAACACATTCATCAGCAAAAAGAGTGACTTTTTTCAAATAAGGCAATTTTTGTATCTGTTTCAAAAAGAATTCCCCCCTCCACACACACTTTTTTTTTTTTTTTAGGCAAATTCACAGCTACTGAGCTGTTTTGTTTTGGGCACAGTCATGAAAAATCAATGTAGACAACAGAATTATAGTTTTGAAGACACTGATTGGTGAGGGGCCACAGTTTGTGTTTGTAATCATCCTGGATGAAGACTAAGATCCAGATTTTCAGTGACGTCCTGGACTCGACTGTCAGAAGTGGATCTGTATGTGGAGAACGTGTTGAACTTGTAGAGACGGTCATTAATCCCAGCAGTGACGTTCATGTCTCTTTAACCTCTGCCTTTGAGATCGAGATACGCCTGAGAAGAGCTTCTGGAGTCATGAGGTCGAAGGTCAGATGTGTTTGATGATGCTGATATCTTTGCAGGAGGATGAAGGTCTTTAGAGTTCTGGTGCTGCCTGTATTACTGTATAGATGAGAGACTTGGACTCTAACCAGTGACTGAAGGCAACAACTGGATATCTTTGGTACCAGGACTGTTTGGAGGATCCTTGTGTACCCACATCATGACTCTGTGTCAAGCGATTATTTAGAGAGACTAAGATGGGGAGATGTACTTGCAGCGCGAGGGAAGGACATTTTGACCATGTGGTGTGTTTCTCTGGACATGATCAAGCATGACCCCAGTGGCTGATGAAGACCAAGGACAACCATTATCACTTGGCTGCAGCAGATAGATGGTTACTTTCAACAGGTGAGGATCATGGACCAGTTGTCTGTTTGGGTGGTTGGCATCCAGGATGTGGGATATTTTCATGGTACTGAACCTCAGTCCTGACCTGCTAAGCAGCAGGAGGACCTGGTCCTGGTCACTGACAGAAGCCTTTCAGTATTTCCTTTAAAATGTATCAAGAGACAAACTGCTTATCACAGCTTTCATTTGTTGTTCATGCTGTTGTAGAATTATGACCATGATTTATGTTATGAGTGAATTAATACAAAAATTAAGTACGTTGGCATGTAGCTACAGCTAACGTGCTCACAATGATGCATTTAGATTTTTTCTTTTAAAGGAAGCAATATTTTGAACTGCTGCTCCGTTCTGTTTCTACAAATGATGGAATGAAAAGTGAAAATATCTCGTATGACGTGGTCATAAACTTCAATCAAGGTTTCTGAACATATTCATGATCACTGGTGCTAATAGAAATAAATACATGAATTAATTTAATTAATTAAAATATACTTCTTCATACAGTAAGTTTTAAATTCTGCTCTTTACTCTCAAAGTGACAACACATTTCTACAATATGACCTAAAACAGAATATTAAAATAATGGCCGTTTTAAGAACTTCTCCCCTTTCATGCAGTGATTCTAAATATTCACTTACAGCCAGAGTGGAGATGCCAACTCCAGCCTGGACTTCATGTTTGCTTTTAAATAGACAGAGATGTTAAATACATATGAAATGGATGTTAAAATGCCTTATCTTCTCACCATTATCTCTAGTCTGTCTTCTGTCCAAGTTATTGTCTGATGGACCTGGTCGAGCTCCTCTTCGGTGAACCTGCTGGAGCTCCTCCCTAGTGGACCTGGTGGAGCTCCTCCTTGGTAGACACGGTAAAGCTCCTCCTTGGTGGACCTAGTGGAGCTGCTCCATGGTGGACCTGAATGAAGCTCCTCCTTGATGGACCTGTAAGGCTCCTTCCTGGTGGACCTAGTGGAGCTGCTCCATGGTAGACCTGTGGAGCTCCTCCCTGGTGGAGCTTCAACTGAAGCTGTCAGTCTGATGCCAAGCTACCGCCTTATCTGAATCGCCATGTTCCCAATTCTTGAAGCTGACTTTACTGACCCTAATTCAGTCAGTGCTTAATTAAGCCCTATCTTCTCCATGTTGTGACCATCACACAGATTTTTCTAAAAATTCTTTGGAACTGATAAAGTCACTTGAATTTATGGCAGGATGTCTGAGGGACTATCAGAAGGTCCAGTTGGTGTGGAGTGAACTTCTAGATACCTCCTGTCTGCATGACTGAGATCCTGCACCGACCTACAGAGAGGCTCTCCTCACTCCATTTTTCTGGGATTCTGATTTCTTCCTCACTCTTCATTACCCAACCTTTGCACACAGTGAACTACATTTGGTTGTCTTAGTTTATTCATTCATTTATTTTCTGCTGCTTATCCGAGTGTAGGTTGTGGTGGCAGCAGACTAAGCAGCTGCACACATCCAGCACAGCCAAGTCCTGTAACTTTTCCCAGGGGATCCTGAGGCGTTACCAAGCCAGCTGGGAAATATAATCCCTTCAGCATGTGCTGCGTCTTCCCTGGGACCTCCTCCCAGTTGGATGTGCCTGGAAGACCTCCCGAGGGAGACAACCAGGGGGCATTCTCACCAGATGCCGGAACCACATCATCTGGCTCCTTTTGAAGCAAAGAAGCAGCAGCTCTACTCAGAGTCCCTCATGGATAGTCGAGCTTCTCACCCTGTTCAGGAGTGAAAGCCCAGGTACCCAATGGAGGAATCTCATTTCTGCTGCTTGCGTCTGTAATCTTTTCTTTTGGTCATTACCCAAAGTTCATGACCATAGGTGAACCTTCTGGTTCAGCTCCTTCTTAAACCACAACAGTCCAGTAGAGCATCCATAAAACATCAGACACCGCTTCAATCAGTCTATCGACCTCACGCTCCAATTTACCCCCACTCATGAACAAGACCCTGAGACACTTAAACTCATCCACTTGGAGCAGCAACTTGCAAGTGAGCGCCTGGTGTCCGAGTCGACAACAGCGGGACTTGGTCGAGCTCAGCAGAAGAAAAAACACGATGTCACCTCCATGTGAGCTTACGGCCTGCAAAGAGAGTGTAACAGGTCTGTTTTTCGGGCAGTGGACAGGGGCAAATACGACATGAGCTGACACTTCTTTATGTCTCAATTTAACTTTCCTGTTTTAACAGAACAGTCATAGCAGATGGTCACTCCACTGAGTCTGAGCTGACTGAAGTGTTTTCCTGTCACAGCAATCTGGGAATTTTATCCTGCTGCTATCAATGTACCCCCCCCCCCCCCCCCCCCCCCCGAAGAGAACTGATCCAAACACACGTCATAATCCAGGATATATTTATTTCACTGTAAAATGAGACATTTCCGTTCATGGTTATTCTGTGTTCTGGCTGAACTTCTAGTGATCTGTGGTTAAAGATGAAAATCGTGTCTGTGTGTTTGTGCACGATTTATTTCTTAATGCATTTGCAGTTTAACTAAACGACCACAGGATGGTGCTGTAGTTACTAACGTGCCTCAAAAGCCTGAATTAACACTCTGGGTGTCCTTCGAGCTCCACTTGCTGCTTCATATTCAAATCATTGCAAACAAACCTAAAGATCTTAAAACCCAAAAAAGAAAAATGCGACAACATGCAACTTTTGGACCTCAACTGGATTTTGAAGTCCAAATGGTCTAAACAGCTTAATGCTTGATACACAAATTTACACTCATTAATTTATCAGACATTAATCTTTTTCTCATTTAGTGAACTAAATTATGTTTTTACCTCCACAATCCACTAAATCAATTAATGAAACAATCTGAGCAGACTGTTCAAACGCAAAACCTGTGACAGGTGCTACTTCATTAAGATGAGGCCTTACAGGTTGAGAAGTTCTGAAGTTTGAACCAAGCTGCTAAAGCAGCACCTGAGCGAAGGTAAATTCATTAAACACACTTTCCCTGCCAGCTCTGGGATTTGAATTCTGTGATTTGTGAGTCTTGAACTTGCTTTCCTGCCTGGGACTTGCACTGTGCCTCTAATCTCCAACCATCTGGCACCTTCTGCCAGCACGATAGAGCAATCTTTGTCTGAGCCAACTCTCCCAACATGCACCTCTTCACTTCAATTCACAGCTCTGCTCTCCCATCAGACAGGTGATCTTCCTCCACCAGCTCTCCGACAGGCTCCTGATCTTATCGGGCGTCTTCTGTCTCAGAGTCATTCTCTGCTGCTGGACGTTGTCTCTGTCCATCTGCTGAATGCTGGCCAAGATGGCTGAATCAAAAGCATCCTTCAGGTTCTTCTGGGTCAGGGCCGAGCACTCTAAAAAGCCCACTGCTCCGATCTCCTGGGCGAGCCTCTGGCCCTCTGCGGTGCACACTGGCTGTTCATGAGCACGGGCCAGGTGGATCAGCACCTGGACGTCCTCCCTCAGGTCAAGCTGAGTGCCAACGAGAACTATTGGAGCACTGGGGCAGTGCTGCCTGATCTCAGGCACCCAACGTTTGGTCAGGTTACGAAAAGAGCAGGGCCGGACTACACTGTAACAAAGGAGGAAGACATCCGCATTCTTGTAGCACAGTGGCCGAAGGCAGTCCAGCTCGTCCTTCATGACCCAAACAAACAGAGGGGTTACGTTAGACTCAGACACAGAAGTACCATTAAGAACACAAACAGGTCAAATCTAAGCTCATGTCTCCCATGTGCGTTCTGGCAAACTGCAGCTGAAACTGCATGTTTTTATGCAATTCCTTCTTTTTTTTTTATTGTGCAAATCTAGTAGAGTTGTGATAGAGCGACGTCTGTGTGGGAAACTCAAACTGTATCATTTCCCCCCACTTTCCACAATTAAAATGGTTTCTAATCCTCATGAAATCCGGTGTCACATGATTTTGTGTATGTAAAAATGTTTTAGAACACAGTTAATTAGCAAGTGTGTTGTTGTGACACTAGTTTGGAGCCTGGAGATTTTGCTCAAAATCAAGAAAAGAAAACTACTATACAAGGGAGGTTCTAGCTTCAGGTGAAGGGGGTGGGGGTGTGTGACTTGATTGGGTGTGTGAAGGCACACTCCTACTGGGCGGGGGGGGGGGGGGGGGGTCCAACAGCATGGAAATAAAATAATAAAAAAAAATCTATAGCCTTTTTCCATCACATTAAGGAAATGTAGGGTAAAGTGAAGGTATGAAGGTAAAGGCTTGAGGTGGTACCCCGTCAACTGTCCTCTAGATCCACCACTGCTATAATAGATTTCAAGTTACTACAACATGGTAACTTCACTGTCATCACGTAACTTGAGGGCACTGAAGCACAAGGAGAAAGCAGAGAGGAAAAACAGCTCATTTGCCACTATAGGAAAGGTGGCAGTCATGGGGTTAGGACTGAAGGGAACAGCAAATCACCAATCCTGACAAAATTGTCCTGAATCTGATTTTTATTTAACCATTAAATCCCTGCAGATCTTTTTTTTTTTTTTTTTGATGTTTTGTTTTTGTTTGGGGGGGGGGGGGGGGGGGGGGGGTCATTTTTGTAAGTCACATCATATACAAAATGTTCATATAGGAGAAAAGAAAAAAATCTGATTTTAGGTCACTTTAGCTGCCAATGTGAACAAAACCTAACATGGCCTTCTGTATCTTTTAAAGTTCGTTTAAAAACATTTTTTTTTTTCTCCTTGGCTTTGGTCGCAGTGAGACTTGGTTTCAAATGATATTTGTTATTTATTTATTTAAATGTATGTTTTAACGTACAGCCCTTTGTGTCAGCAGTGTGTTAAAGTGCTTTGTAAATAAAGTTGGTATGGTAGGGTATGGTATGGTAGCTGCCTCTCCATGCTGAATATTTATATCACTGATGATAACTCACATTCACTGATCCATCAACAAGACCCCATTTCTATTAAGGAAAAGCAAAACGTCAAAGTTAAAGTTCAGCTCATTAGAAAACTGTCATTCATCCGGCTGCGCGCCTCGAATGTGTGACGGACGGAAAGAACTCACCTGACCCGCTGTGTCACACAGCTGCAGTCTCACCGGTTACCGTCAACCACAACCATCACTGAGGGGATGAAACAAAACTGTCAGTGCTGGAGAGAGAGCGATACCATGGAAACAACCTGCATAAAGTGCTACAAAACCACTGGTTTCGCTTGTGCGTAAAGACGCGCAGGCTGATCGTGGCGCAGATTACCGGTAAAGTTGTCAAAGGCTGTGGGAACATATTCTGTAGGGTATCCGTTTGTGGTGTAGCTGATGATGAGGCTCGTCTTGCCCACCGCTCCGTCTCCGACCAGGACGCAGTTCACTTTGCGCTCAGGAGCGGATCCGGACCGCCTGCGTTTCACGCTCAGAGGGAAGTCTCGGTTCTTTGCGCGACGGGGCGGAACCGGGGGGTAGCCGCAAACGCACACTGGGTCTGACACACGACGGGGCTTCTGCTTCCCGAGGTCCTGGGGAAGCATGGCTCCACGCCCACCCAAGCAGCCACGTGTTGTATTTTAGTTATTCGGTGTGTTGTTCAGAGCGCTAACAGATCCACGCGGCGTGCATCATCGCACGGTTCCGCCGCTGTCAACAAGCTGCTTCGGTGAAGCGTGCAGCAGCAGTTTGTCCGCAGGAGGTCCTGCTTGGCACTCAGTCTTCATGCGTCCTAAGAGGCTTAACTGAGGCGCCATGAGATCTGTGCGCCAGAGCTGTCCACGTGAAATCAGCTCAGTGTGCGTCCCTCTGCCCTCTGAAGAAAATATTTACAGCGAGTGCATTATATGAATGTTGTTGAATCTCCACCCAGTGTCTTGTCCAAGCACTCACAGGTAGCGTAAGCAGGAATCAAATCGGGGTCTGTGTACTGGAAGTCCAACTCCTCATCACACTGATCCTATTGTCAGATTTTTGCCTGCTTTAAGGTAGATATCTAAATATTCCTGCTTATGAATGACTGAACTCTCATTGTAAGTGTGAAGAAAACATCTTCCCACCCTTTGTGAAGCTTGTGTAAAGTGCAGTAAACGGCTTTAAATGTTACGTAATGTTATGTACTCACACAGCTCTCGCTTTGTGAGTACAGAGATTGGATGGCCCTCAGAAGGAACCCCCTCACGCCATACTCCCACAGCACCTCACACAGTATTTCCTGGGGTAACCAGGTACCCAGGATCCTTGTGAGAGTGAAGAGCTGGTCGGCTGTTCCACAGCCCACATTGTTCCTCTTCAGTCTGAGGTTCGACTATCAGCCGAACCCTCCTTTTCAGCACCCTGGAGTAGACTTTACCAGGGAGGCTGAGTAGTGTAATGTCCCTGTAATTGGCACACACTCTCTGTCCCCTTTTTCAAATATGAGGACCACCACCCCAGTTGCCACTCCTTAGACACTGTCCCAGACCTCAACACAATGTTGAAGAGACATCTCAACCAAGACAGTCCCTCCACACCCAGAGCCTTCAGCATTTCTGGATGGATTTCATCAACCCCCGGGGCTTTGCCACTGCAGAGGTGTTTGACTACCTCAGTGATCTCCTCAATTGAGGTCCACAGAGTCCCATCCTTACTGTAGACAGCATGGATGGTTCCCCATTTTCCCCTCCTGAGGTGCTGCAAGGTCCACTAGAAGCACCTTGGTCAGGACCGAAAGTCCTTCTCCATGGTTGCTCCTCACTCTTTGCACACAACAGAGGCTTCCTTCCTTTGGGTCTGTCGGTACATTGCAACTGTCTCCTGAGTCCTCCGAGATAGCATTTCCTGGAAAGGCTCCTTCTTCAGTTAGACAGTTTTCCTGACCACTAGTCAAATTAAGCTTTGTAAAATACGCTTTTACAACCATGAGTAAGCACCTCGAGAAATGTAAATAATAATAATTATAATAATATTGATGCATGATGTGAATATCTGATGAGTTCAATCACATGTTGCCGTTAGCTGTCAGACAGAATCGAATCAAATTGAATAGAGGCTTTATCGTCATTGTATGTACATATGTACATAAAACAAAATTTGTCCTCTGCATTTAATCATCCTAATTACAGTTAGACACAATCTAACCACTAGGAGCAGTGTGCAGCCACAGTCCGGTACCCAGGGACCAACTCCAGATGTAGAGACTCTGTCTTGGTCAGGGGCAGAGAAAGGAGCAGACCCAAAAGAAAGCATTTTTTTTCATTATTGTGGGAGGAAACTGGAGCAGACCCACACAGACATGGAAAGAACATGCAGACTCCACACACAAAGGGCAGGAAGCGATCCCATGACCTTCTTGCTGTGAGGCACCAGTGCTAACCACTAGCCGCCATGCCATCCTAGATGCTGGCATCCTGCAGTTGCACAGCTGAAAGAACTCTTATCCAGACCTTGAGGTCCAACAGATCAGTGCTCATACTGAGAGACCACAGAGTGAAGCGGATGAAAGTCTATGACTTCACCTGAACGGGACACCAGTCCCTCGCAGGTTACTTCCCCAACCAAGGACGGCACCCATTTCCAGTTAGCTGGACTGAGATGATGCTGATGAAGTGTTTTGTCCAAGGACACAGAAAAGCCGTCTGAAGCACTCATTTAGAATCAAACCCCAGTCTTCAGGATGGTGGTCCAATTCATATGAGACAGAGTCACCTTACGGCATGAAGAATCTACAGCTGGATCCTGATCCAAAAAATTAACAGGTTTCCACTTAGGACAAATGTATCATTTCACCAGATTTTGTGGAGAAAACACATAATATTCTATTTCCAGCTACATTCTGTGAAAACATCCTCTTTCATCACTAAGCACATAAAGCTCAGTCAGAATCCTCCTCCTGTCCTTCTTGTCTTCCTGTGTCTTCATGTCTGATGGAAGCAGTGAAGAGGCAGCAGTGTGATGTGTTGGAGGCAGAGCATGCTGGCTCGAACTGAAAGCTCTGAAAACATCAGAGTGGGAGTGAAACCAAACACAGTGACAGAAACACCACACCAGCAACAGGAAGTGGTCAAACTGATTCATTTAATTCAGAGTGTTGTTGGCTGGCGTGCCTGGCTGGCTTTGTGGTCTTTTGTTTCGGTCTTTTGGTTTTCCTCCCAGGTGGTGCGCATTTGGGACTGAGTGGCTGTGTAGCTGAGTTTATCAGTACCTCACCCTGATCACCTGAGGCTGATCACGTGCAGCTCGTCAGGACTCACAGCTGTGGTGCATCTACATGGATTGGAACATGGTAGCATTTAAGTCTGGAGTACACAGTGTGTATTTGCCAGAGACTCGATCTTGTGACCAGACGGGTGAGATCGTCGTCTCGAGAGCCATCTCATCATCAGTGGATGCAGAGAACGTCCAGGTTTGATGCATGGTCTGTGAAAGAGGAGGGGGGTGAGGTCCTCACGCTCGTCAGCACACTTCCTGAGGTTACGTTAGATTTTGTGACTAACATTTATACAGTCAGTAAATGTGGTGTCCCTCACACCTTATTATATTGAGCTGTATGTAGTCGTTTAATCAGCTTCCACTGCAGTGGAGTTTTGTGAACAGGGTGTTCTATGCCTGCAGGGGGGGAAGCTGATTAGTAATTAAGCCAGGAAGTGTTTGCTGTTTGTACACCTTTGAGTGGTCTCTCTGTGTGTTGAGTGTGGGACTCACATGATGATTTCTTCTTTCACAGACTCGGTTTGTCGCGGCCACCTGGGGGGTGTCGGCGGGGGTCCTTGGGTCCGAACTGGTTCTGGATCCGGACCGTTTTGTGCTGCTGGGAGCACACCGCAAATCCGCCACGCCAGACCCGCGCACTTATTTGTTTGTATTTTTCACATCACTGTTATGTTCATTAAACTCTGTTATCCTTTGTACCGTGCTCTGCTTATTTTATACTGGGGTCCTTCAAAACGCTGGTCGGTTCTCCGGGCTGCGTCCGACACATAACAGTAGTCTCTGGCCAAACATCACGGACCCAGCGGTAGCAGAGACGGTAACGCGCCGGGAAGGCGGCAGCAGACGTTCAGAAGTTATCCGGATCAGTTGCGGGTGCTCTCCGCCCGGATGGTGCGCGTTGGAGAACCCATTATTGAATACTGATTTGAGCGCTCATGCAGCCGTGTTCCTGTGTGTTCCTTATCCGTGGGTCATGGTGGAGTGTGACTGGTGACGGCTTCGCGTCACACTTCGACCGGATAAGAGGTTTAAACGGGAGCTGCAGGAGTGGGTCTGTAATGGGTGAACGCGCACGGCGGAGCTCTGTGGCACGGGTCGCGGTGCTTCCTGTGTTACAGTCGTAGCCCCGTTTCCCCGGGTAATGATAGCTACTGCGTCTGTTGTGTCAGCTCCGGTGTTATTTAGTTGAATCACATTTTTGGTTGTGTGTTGCACACAGCTGCGCACAGAAAAGCAGCTAGTTTGTTTTCTCTGTCACCAAAGGGGTTTTTTCATTTTTAGCACTCTGGCTCCCTCTGTTGGTGACTGAGTCACATTACCGTCAAGCTCTTAAGTTGGAACAGGTGTGTTCCATTTGTTTGAGCTTGACGGTATAAATCACTTATTTGTTTTGTGTTAGTTCATTTTGTGTGGGAGTTTTTTGAGTTGGTTTTTGTGGGGGATTTTTTTTTTTTACACTATTAGTGTCTGGGGTCGTGTCCCTGCAGTCTGTTTGGAGCACAAAAAGGACCCAAGCAACTTTATGTTAGTATGTTAGTCTTTCTTTTTATTTCTTTTAGTTTCACCTCCCAGGGTTTGATGGGACGGTCCCCTGCGGGGTGATGGGGGGGTAATTGGGTTGTTTTTTCTTTTTTCTTTTTTTTGTTTTGTTTTTTGTTATGCCCTCTCTTCTCCTCTGACTCCAGCCGGGTGAGCCGTAGAGTCGGCGTTGCTGGAGTGGTGCAGTTTGGTTATGCTGGGCGTTTCCCAGGTAACCTCTGCACCCGGGAGGGGGGGGGGGGGGTTTTGGGGTATTTTCTTTTTATTCCCTCTCTTCTCCTCTGGCTCCAGCCGTGTGAGCCGTAGGTTGTCGGCGTTGCTGGAGTGGTGCAGTTTGGTTATGCTGGGCGTTTCCCAGGTAACCTCTGCACCTGGGGGGGGGGGGGGGGTTTTGTTTGTTGATTCCCTGTTCCACCTCCGGCTTCAGCGCGCCTTTGAGCCGTCTGTCATCGGCGTGGCTGAGGTTTGGGGCAGTGGGATATACCCGTGGCTGGTTTGGAAGTCGGAGGAGTGGCGCTGTTTTGTGCCGTCTGCCATAACCGCTGTTCCACTCCTCCCGGTTGGCTTCTGGGGTATAGTCACGGTTGGTGACGCTGGACGTGCTTCCAGTTTCCACTGCGCCAAGGGGGTGGGGTTGGGGTTGTGTTGTTTGTATGTTTTTTTTTCCTTTTGTTTTTCCCCCCAGTTTCCACCCTCAGGGTGTGACTGTGGTGTCCTCTGGGGGGGAAAGGGCTGTGGGTCCATCTAGCCATAGACGGCCGGGGCTGGGTCCGTTGGTCATGAGGGGAGGCGTCTCCTGGGGTTGATGGAATGGTCCTCTGGGAGGCGCTGGGAGTCCCCGTGGGTGACGTTGGATCCCAGAGGGACCTCGGCTGTGGTTATTACTCCTGGAGCTGGCGGGATGTTCTCTGGGGGGTGTTGGTCCCTACATGTCGTTAGGGGGGGGGGGTGTTAGCATTTTTATTTGCAAGCTTAAGTTTGGGTTTTTCTTTTCTCCCCTTCCCGGGGTTTGATGGAACGGTCCTCTGGGGAGGGGGGGGGGGGTGTTAGCATTGTTATTTGCAAGCTTAAGTTTGGGTTGTTTTTCTTTTCTCCCCTTCCCAGGGTTTGATGGGACGGTCCTCTGGGAGGGGGGTTTGGTTGTTTATGTTTGTCTTTTTTGTTTTATGACTAATCAGACTGAACATGGTTGGACAAAGGCTGACCGCACAGGTTTAAGAACTCGTGGCCACACCTGTGCCAAGTGACTGACAGAAACAAAGGCAGTGATGCAGCCAGAGGATTTGAAGACCTCAACCGTTCTGATAAATGAAGATTGTGTTGGAAGACGAATGCAGATACGGTTTCCAGCCATGGTCCCTGGAGGGGGGTGTTTCTCCTGGGCCAGGTTTGTGTGGTCGCCGGGAGGCTTCCCGTGAGGGTGGGGTGCTGTTGTGGCTGGCGTGCCTGGCTGGCTTTTGTGTCTTTTGTTTCTGTCTTTTGGTTTTCCTCCCAGGTGGTGCGCATTTGGGACTGAGTGGCTGTGTAGCTGAGTTTATCAGGACCTCACCCTGATCACGTGAGGCTGATCACATGCAGCTCGTCAGGACTCACAGCTGTGGTGCATCTACATGGATTGGAACATGGTAGCATTTAAGTCTGGAGTACACAGTGTGTATTTGCCAGATACTCGACCTTGTGACCAGACGGGTGAGATCGTCGTCTCGAGAGCCATCTCATCATCAGTGGATGCAGAGAACGTCCAGGTTTGATGCATGGTCTGTGAAAGAGGAGGGGGTGAGGTCTCACGCTCGTCAGCACACTTCCTGAGGTACGTTAGATTTTGTGACTAACATTTATACAGTCAGTAAATGTGGTGTCCCTCACACCTTATTATATTGAGCTGTATGTAGTCGTTTAATCAGCTTCCACTGCAGTGGAGTTTTGTGAACAGGGTGTTCTATGCCTGTAGGGTGGGAAGCTGATTAGTAATTAAGCCAGGAAGTGTTTGCTGTTTGTACACCTTTGAGCGGTCCCTCTGTGTGTTGAGTGTGGACTCACATGATGATTTCTTCTTTCACAGACTCGGTTTGTCGCGGCCACCTGGGGGGGTGTCGGCGGGGTCCTTGGGTCCGAACTGGTTCTGGCTCCGGACTGTTTTGTGCTGCTGGGAGCACACCGCAAATCCGCCATGCCAGACCGCACACTTATTTGTTTGTATTTTTTTCACATCACTGTTATGTTCATTAAACTCTGTTATCCTTTGTACCGTGCTCTGCTTATTTTATACTGGGTCCTTCAAACGCTGGTCGGTTCTCCGGGCTGCGTCCGACACATAACACAGAGGATGGGATCAACATCAGTGAATTGCATTTTAAATCAAGGTTCAGACCCTAGTCTCTCCTGATTACTAATCAAAGAGACATCTGTCTGATACGGATCTTCACAAAAGCTTGAATACCACGTAAATACATCTGTGACCCTCGACCTATTTCTTAAGGAACCAAATGTGGACAAACTAATATAATCATACATTAAATGTTCATTTTGAGTGACTTGATGTTTATCTCAAAGGGAATATTTTACTTTTTCTTCACTTATATTTTCACATTGAGACTGTATGTATAATATATGTGAAAAGAGTTTATATATATATATATATATATATATATATATACACACACACTCAACAAAAATATAAACGCAACACTTTTGGTTTTGCTCCCATTTTGTATGAGATGAACTCAAAGATCTAAAACTTTTTCCACATACACAATATCACCATTTCCCTCAAATATTGTTCACAAACCAGTCTAAATCTGTGATAGTGAGCACTTCTCCTTTGCTGAGATAATCCATCCCACCTCACAGGTGTGCCATATCAAGATGCTGATTAGACACCATGATTAGTGCACAGGTGTGCCTTAGACTGCCCACAATAAAAGGCCACTCTGAAAGGTGCAGTTTTATCACACAGCACAATGCCACAGATGTCGCAAGATTTGAGGGAGCGTGCAATTGGAATGCTGACAGCAGGAATGTCAACCAGAGTTGTTGCTTTTGTATTGAATGTTCATTTCTCTACCATAAGCCGTCTCCAAAGGCGTTTCAGAGAATTTGGCAGTACATCCAACCAGCCTCACAACCGCAGACCACGTGTAACCACACCAGCCCAGGACCTCCACATCCAGCATGTTCACCTCCAAGATCGTCTGAGACCAGCCACTCGGACAGCTGCTGAAACAATCGGTTTGCATAACCAAAGAATTTCTGCACAAACTGTCAGAAACCGTCTCAGGGAAGCTCATCTGCATGCTCGTCGTCCTCATCGGGGTCTCGACCTGACTCCAGTTCGTCATCGCAACTTCGCACAGCCATTGAAGAGGAGTGGACCAACATTCCACAGGCCACAATTGACCAACCTGATCAACTGTATGCGAGAGGAGATGTGTTGCACTGCATGAGGCAAATGGTGGTCACACCAGATACTGACTGGTATCCCCCCCAATAAAACAAACTGCACCTTTCAGAGTGGCCTTTTATTGTGGGCAGTCTAAGGCACACCTGTGCACTAATCATGGTGTCTAATCAGCATCTTGATATGGCACACCTGTGAGGTGGGATGGATTATCTCAGCAAAGGAGAAGTGCTCACTATCACAGATTTAGACTGGTTTGTGAACCATATTTGAGGGAAATGGTGATATTGTGTATGTGGAAAAAGTTTTAGATCTTTGAGTTCATCTCATACAAAATGGGAGCAAAATCAAAAGTGTTGCGTTTATATTTTTGTTTAGTATATATATCATAGATCAAAGCAGCTAAAATGATAAAGTAGCTACATTTAGCTTCACCTCAACCAGCTCCAACATGAGCTGCTTCAATAGATGTGGACCAATAAATTATCAGCTAACCAGACTGACCAAGAAACAATGTATCAGACAACAGCAGACACATATCACTAAATGAAGCATCAGTGCAGTGAGCGCCCTCTGCTGACAGATGGTAGGAATAACAAGATTACACCTTCCCTAAAAATACAATTTTACCACTAAACAGAAAAACATACTGCTGTACATTAAACACTCATACATTTACACTTCATTTTTGTTTGAGACTGAAGTACATTTAGAAGTATTTTACATTCATGTACTTTTAGTTTCACTCATATAAGGATATTATTCAATCCCTGTTTGTACGTCCGGCTCTTTGGAATGTTGTAAGCCATATGTGGAAAATGTCACGATCCTATTCACAGCAGGTGGCTTTTAAACAAAAATCAACCTAAAGTCTCACCTGTAAAAGGCCTTTCATGCCACTAACTGTGCGAATCAGATAAAAATATAATCTGCAACACAACTCTGATGCTTAACAGGATTCGTGAAGAGTCAGGAAACTGGCACCATGAATGACCTCTGTATTTTCCATATGTGCAAACAGTTGCCTGCAGCGCGCCTACAGCGTGCCACCTCCTCCTCCTCTAACATCTGATAAACTAGACACCTAATCAGGATCTTTGGGGACTAAAGCACCCTTTTTTTGAGTTTGCAGACCACGCAAATACATTAAGTCAATTTAGAGTTTGGTATAAAGGACCCGCCCCCTCACCGCATCAAACACACACTGTCAACGACCCCTCCTTCTCTTCTTCTTTCTCATCACTTCCTCCTTCCCTCATCTTTCTTGTTGATAGGATCAGCTGAGCGCTACCTTCCCCTTTCTTTTCTTTTTTCTCCTTCTCCCACTCTATCCATTCCTCTCTCTCTCTCTCTCTCGAGGGACCAAGCTTGGTTGGACTCTATAGTTATGGGCTGGGGCCATCTGTCACCGTGCGCATTCACGCAGCCACCAGAAGGCCGCAACATGTGCAGATTTAAATGGAGAACCCAACTTTCCCAGGACACACAGGCCTGACCCCAGCAGCCGCGGTGACCCCCCCACGCCCACCCCCCCTTCATTAGCCCGTGCCACCCTCCTCCTCTGCCTCCTCATCATCTCTCCCCATCCCATGACCATCAGCAGCAACCAGCATCCTTGCAACCCCATCAACAGCATCAAGAAACACTATGTGCGTGTGAATCAATGAATTGGGCCCCGCCCCCAACACCGCATCACACGCTTACTTCACACACATACACACGCCACAGCACACCCGGCTTTTTCTAAGCATTTTCCTGCCCACAATGATGGATTTCCACTTTAAGTAGCAGCCGACAGCAGAAGGAGTGGAGGTGTGACAAACTTCAGTGCACGTGAGAGCAGCTGATTGTTAAATCTGTGAAGGACCGGGATAGAAGAATGGGAGTTTTGCCCTGAAGATTCGTACAAGTGTGTGTTGTCGGTTTTGTGTTTGAGGCCATGGACGGGGGGAGGGAGTGAGGGCTTGGAGGTGGGAGGGTAACAGGATTGGTCTTGTCTGTGGACCCACAGGGAGGACAATGGCGGTGGCGGGGGAGGAGCGAGTGTCACACGCTTTTGCTTTGTGGCTTGGTCAACAGGCGTGTGCCAGGGGTGTCGTCTCACCTCCCCTCGCCTGCTGTCCAACTCAGAAGAAGGACCTGGGAGCCATGAGAACTGGGGCCCCGGGCCCTTTAATGAGGGGGCGTGCTGTTTCTTATCAAAGATGGACAAGCCATCATTACAATCATCATTAGAAGCTGCACAATGATGCACGCCTCCCTTAGCTATGGATGGGAAAATCCTCTGCGGTGATGGCAGTGGTGAAGCAGGGATGAAGTGAAATTAAAACAGCCTACTGAAGAAAAGACAAAATAAAAGCAACCTACCCTCACATTTCATCATGTTCTGTAAAATGTCCATAATTTTACATAAAACCTGATATTGAAATCATGCTTGAATGGTTTAGTCCAAGAGGTCAAGTATTATAAATCTCATGCCTTCTTAAATAGCTTGAATTGCCGTTATTTTTGAAAGTCACCATATAAAAGCGACTTGTTGCACCACCATGCAGCTTCTCCAATCACAACCACAGAGGCCATAACTCCTTCAGAAATGCTTGGGTGTCTTGGTGGCTTCCATCATTAGTCTCCTTCTTGCACAGATCTCGGGTCAGATCCGGGGGCATGCACCAGTACCACACACCACCACTTTCACCACACCATGGAATGGTTTGGGCCTTAGATGGCGCCCACCCAGGCAGACAGTTAGTCCATCTCCACCTTTCTAAAGTTAAGTCAGGGAAAATGTGATGGTGTTGCACTTCACCAGATCCGCTATACCATAGAACCTCCTTGGGTCCTGGATGTGAACCACCCAGGCAGACAAGTGGACCATCCCTGCTTCTCAAAAGTAAGTTGCTATCGCTCTGCCACAGCCATGTGAAGAGTGGGCGTCTCCTTGCACTTCTCCAGCTTCTGGAGTCCTCAGCACTGTCTCTCTAAGTAACTGCTTGTTTGATATAAAGTCATTCTAGTGATACCCAAGGACCCTACAAAGAGACCTGGTATCAAAGACGCTTGTCACCTTAGGTCAATGGCATTCAAGCATCCAAGTCTCGCAACCATACAGTAAGACAGGACGCAACAGGACCTTAAAGTCTTAAACCTTCATTCTCCTGCAAAGATATTAGCATCACCAAACACCTCTGTCCAGTAACTTCATGAGTCCATAAACTCTTCCCAGGTCACTTTTAATCTCAAAGGAAGGGGGCACGGAGACATGAATATCACTGCTGAGATAAGGGAATGTCTCTGCAAGTTCAACACTGTCACCACATACAGATACACTTCTGATGGCTGAGTCCAGGAGGTGGCTGAAACTCTGGATCCAGGACAACCACAGACCCACATACTCCTCACTCAACTTCTCAAGTGCTGCAATCACGATCACAGCATTGTCCACACAGTGTTGTGTGGGCCGCCAGAAGAGGAGGTACTGCTGGCCCACCAACAGAGGGCGCCCTGCCTGAAGTGCGGGCTTCAGGCACGAGAGGGTGCTGCCGCCACGGACACAGCCGGGAGTGACAGCTGTTACTCATTACTTCCTGACAGCTGTCACTCATTCTTCATCACCTCACTCCATAAAACCCAGACGTCATCTCCACCTCATCGCCGAGATATCGTACTTCATTGAAGGTAATATCCTCAGCCGTTTGTGTTACAATATATCTGTATATTGTGAGTGTTTGCAGGAGTACCGGTTCCTCTATCTGTGGAAGCTGAGTGAGTGCAGGACGGCACTCTTTTCCCCTGAGGAATCACTGCGGTACTCATCACATATTGAGTGAGAGGTGGAGGTGGCATTCCCACCGTTGTTGTTACTGGGTGTACACACACCCACACTTGACTGTCTTTGTTCTCGCCAGCAGTACCAGATCCGACAGTCGGAGACGGTGATCACCTGGGAATTCGGGACTTGGCAGCTCCAGTATTCACCAGGTTCGGTGGTGGCAGAAATCGTGTGGTTCCGGCCCTTCTCAGGACAGACATCTTCTATCCTCGAGCCTGCCCACACGTCACCTTTGTAATTTGACTGTAATCATATTCTGAGATTGTCTGTATGTTCGTTGTGCACATTTCACAACATTAAATTGTTACTTTTTGGCTCATCTATTGACCGTTCATTTGCGCCCCCTGTTGTGGGTCCGTGTCACTACACTTTCACAACACACAGTCAAGGTCTGTAAAATTTGCCTCACCAACAAAAGCACCTAACACGTTGGTTTCCACCAACACCCGGTCTCCATGCAAGCAAGAACAGTGCAAGAGCCAGAACACATCCCTGAAGAATGCCAGTTTTCATTTGGGAAAAACCCAGAGTCTCTGTCTCTGCTCCGTACTGCACTCACCTTATCTGTGTATAAGCTGATTATGATGTCCAACAACTTCTTGGGGATCCCAAAAATTTTCAGGAATAAGCATCAGCACCAAAGGGACTCGTGGCCGATATCGGACTGTTTGAGGTATAGCCTCCACAAGAAAGTAAACAAACCAAGTGATACCCTTTAAAGACATTCCCCAGGTTCAAATCCTAAAAGATCTGGTTTGTAAGTAACCTGAGCTGTGGAAACAACGGGGATATTGAACCCTGACCATTTCAAATATCCAACAATCAATTTTGCTCAGTTTATTCTGTTGGGGTTTTGGGAAACTGGGGTGTATCACTGGGCAAGAGGCAGAGCACACCACGGTCTCAAATTATAGAGCAGAAAAATATTTTATTTGTCACTCTCTAGTTTTTTAATCTAGGATGACCATATATTGATTACTGAAACCCAGGACACTCAGCCTGACAATGAGATACTTAAATGATACTCGAAGTTTACTCAAAGATGATAAACAATGAAAACCAGGATATTTTCATCACTTTCAAAAAACCCCAGGACGGCCAGGAGAGGACGTGAAAACACCCTATTTTACCCTCCTCATTGGGGATAGCAGTCCATAAATATCGCCCAGGTTGCCGTGTCATGCACCATAACCCCTTTTTGAGTTTGTCATCATTAATTTTGGGGGGAAAATGTGCTGCACTGCCATGGCCTTTCTCAAGCGTGGCTTCCAAGTCCTTTTTAATGCTCTCTGCTGGCCTGTGGCCCTGGTCGGAGGGAGCATTGTCATGGTGCTGAAGGTGGAGGGGATGCTGGCAGGAGGTGCGTGTATGTTGAGAGGAGGGAGGGCATGACGCTGCAGCCGTGGCAGCTGGCGGCCCAGCTTGCAGGGGCCATCTCTTCACAAAGGAAAGCCTTCCCCCTGGGGCCAGTGATTTAGGACAGGGCTCTCTGGACAGGCCCCTGGAGAGGACACTGGCTTTGGAGGAACACACCCTCCTCTTTTCCTCCCACCACCCCTCTCTCCCTTTGCCTTGTCTTCTAAAGCCTCCCTGCTGGTTGTGGTGCCCCCCCAAAACTTTCCTCACACCCTCCCCACATCCCACCATGGATAAGCTCTCTCCTGGGACGGGCAGGCAGGCCTCAGGATAGGGAGCATTCCTGAGGTGTAGCACTCTAACGCTAATGCTGGACACAATAGGGGACGACAACAGGTGCGTGTGGATCCTCTGTCGTCCAGCGGCAGCTGAGAGATAGGGACAGGGGGCTATTATGGCACCATTATCTACCGCTGCCCTGCCAGTGGGCTGTTGGACCTCTTTCTCTCGCTCTGCTCTCGGAACAAAAACGAGGCTTTTCATGTGTAACCTGGTCCTGTACCCGCCCTGCTCGAACAAACCTTTCTTTCATCCTCCTACCCCAGCTCGCACCTGCCACCTCTGGGCTCAGTGCCTCCAAATGAGCCCACTTTAGGCCAGATTCAGTTGAATCAAACGCCGCTGCTCCTGAGAAGAAGCCCACTTGTTTAATACGCCCACTACTGCATCCTGGTGCTGCACAAAATTACCCACCTCTGTACAACAAGCAAGCCCTCCCCCCACGAGTCCTCCCCCCGTCCCTCTGAATTATGTTATGGCTTAAATGAGCAGTCATACAGCAGATTGTTTGGTGCAGCCACTTGATATTACTGGTTACAATGTCTCTAACAGAGCGAGTGTCCTGAGGGGATACAGAGTATTTAGTTACTGCATCCCTGATCACTCCCCATTGTGGCCGCCTCTCGGTCCCATGGAAAGTTGAAAGGGGTTGCGGGGGGGTGGAGTTGGGGAGGTTCTTGCACATATGGGCCTGCTACGCAGGTGCCTACATCTGTTCATTTCTGGGCAGATGCTTGTGGCTGCAGAGATGGAGAGGATGAGGGTGAGATCACAGGAAGTCTGACTTAAATACGACAAATGCATTTGCTAAGAGTTGACAGAATATTAGAATTTCCACCAGACTGCCCGTGGGATTATTTAAACACCGCCGAAGCCCTTTTTTAATCAAACCGAGCAAGAACGCTGAGTCTGAACTCAAACAGAAGTCATGGATGTTTGAGTCTGAGCCAAGAATTTTTTAACTTTTAAATTATGAAACATAATATAACTGCACAGTAATATAACAGAGTTAAGCCCATCACCTTCAAAGAGACTGTATAGGTCCACACCCTGAGGTGTTATTTAAAAACTTTTAAAAATCTTAATCTTTTGACACCACAATGGTATAAATATTGAATTAAAATGTGTTTTTCCTTCCTTTGTCCACTGTTGTTTGTATTTACACAAGAATGTTTGCTGTCACTATCCATGATCATTGTTTTCTCAGTACATTCTATCCATTTCTATAATGAAAACTGTTGATCATAAAAACATATTGAAAAATTCTTAACACGTGTCAAGGGTTAAAAAAAATATTTTTAAGTGTTGCATATTGTATTTTAGCTAGTGTTTTTTAATACTCTTATTTTTAACAAATATGCTCATGTTCACCAGGAGCAATTATAGGACCTTGCTCAAGGGAACCTAAGGAAAGTGAGACATGTGTTATTCTTTTCCCTTGCAGTTGTGGGGTTGAACCCACAACCCTTTGGGCATAAATCTGGTTCTGTTTTCCATTTACTTAGCGTGTAAGAAATGGCGGGGGTTAATTTTTTGGTGACCTCGTGCAAACTGAGGACGCAACCAGTTGACACTCTAAGAGTTGAAAGCCAAAGTCAGAAAATTTCCAGTTTGTCAAATTAACACTGATGGTGTTGTTTTGGCCCAAATGCCTTCTACACCCAATTTTGACTCCAACAATACAATTAACTGGGTGTCAAAAAAGAACAACTTGGGAAATGTTTTAAGCACCCTAGTATTTTCTCATAAAATGCTGTTAGTTGCACTTTTTTCTTCATTATATTTGAAAAAGAGACCAAATTTGAAATTTTACAATGTCAACTTCTAAAATTTAAAATTAAATGTTAAAAGGAATGTTACTACACAACATAACTATGTTTTCAAATGGTTATGAAGGAGTGAAGGTTTTGTATGACTGGGGGCTATGTAGTAGTGGTGGTTATGTAGGAGTGGGGATTATGTAGTAGTGGTGGTTATGTAGGAGTAGGGATTATACATGAGTGGATGTTATGTAGGAGTGGAGCTTATATCACAGTTGGGGTTATGTAGGAGTGGATCTTATGTAGGAGTTAGTGTTATGTAGGAGTAGTGGTTATGTAGGAGTGGGGGTTATGCAGATGTGGATGTTATGTGGAAATGGAGTTTATGCCACAGTTGGGGTTACATGAGAGTGGATGTCATGTAGGAGTGGAGCCTAAGTAGCAGTTGCGGTTATGTAGGTATGAAGGTTATGTAGGAGTTGGTTATGTAGGAATGAAAGTGAAGTAGGAGTAGAGCTTATGTTGCAGTTGGGGTTATGTAGGCATGAAGGTTATGTAGGAGTGGGAGATCAGTAAGAGTGGAGGTTATGTAGGGGTAGGAATTAAGTAACAGTGGAGGTTATGTAATAGTGGAGCTTATGTGGGAATTTGGGTTATGTAGGAGTTGAGGACATGTAGGAGTGAAGTCTATGTAGAGGTCAGGTTATGTAGATGTGAAAGTTGTGTAGGAGTGGGGGTTATGCAGGAGTGAAAGTTATGTAGGAGTGGGGGTTATGTAAATGTGAAAGTGATGTAGGAGTGGGGGTTATGTGGAAGTGAAAGTGATGTAGGAGTGGGGATTATGTAGAAGTGAAGATTATGTAGGACTGTGGTTATGTAAAAGTTAAAGTTATGTAGGGGTGGTGGTTGTGTAGGAGTGGGGGTTATGTAGAAGTGAAAATTATGTCGGAGTAGTTGTTATGTAGGAGTGAAAGTTATCTAAGAGTGGGGGTTATGTAGAAGAGAAAGTTATGTAGGAGTGGGGGTTATGTAGAAGTGAAAGTTATATAGGAGTAGTGGTAGTGAAAGTTGTGTAGGAGTGGGGGTTGTGTAGAATTGAAAGTTATAGAGGAGTAGTGGTTATGTAGAAGTGAAAGTTGTGTAGCAGTGGGTGTTATGTAGATGTGAAAGTTATGTAGGAGTGGGGTTTATGTAGGAGCAGTGGTTATGTAGGAGTGAAAGTTATGTAGGAGTGGGGGTTATGTAGAAGTGAAAGTTATATAGGAGTAGTGGTTATGTAGAAGTGAAAGTTATATAGGAGTAGTGGTTATGTAGAAGTGAAAGTTATGTAGGAGTAGTGGTTATGTAGGAGTGAAAGTTATGTAGGAGAGGTGGTTATGTAGAAGTGAAAGTTATGTAGGAGTAGTGGTTATGTAGGAGTGAAAGTTATGTAGGAGTGGGGGTTATGTAGAAGTGAAAGTTTTGTAGGAGTAGTGGTTATGTAAAGTGAAAGTTATGTAGGAGTAGTGGTTATGTGCAAGTGAAAGTTGTGTAGGAGTGGAGGTTATATAGGAGTAGGGGTTATGTACAAGTGAAAGTTGTGTAGTAGTGGGGGTTATGTAGGAGTGAAAGTTGTGTAGGAGTGGAGGTTATGCAATGCTCTTGTCTGTGCACAGACATTTTTTACCATTTCAACTAATTTCTCTAACAGACTGATGCAATAAGACCTGCCAATCAAAAATACCCCACGACATACAGGTTTTTGTTTTCAGTTTTGTGCAGATCTAAAAATCCAGATCACATTTGGATCGGGGTGAAACTGAACTAAAAGAAATAACTGTGTAAGAGATTAATCCCATGTTGCAATTTAGTGTAACATTCTGATACTATTGATCTCCACTCAGGATCAATGTCTGTACTAATGATGTCTGATGTCGCGTGCGCAGTATCAGTTCTTTAGTTATCGATTTTATCCATCGGGACGCACGCGTGCTGTTGTGCGTCACCGCGCGGCGTGGTGTGCGTGGCAGATGTGTTTCCACAAACACTGGCACGCGACTGGCCACGCACGTCCCCCTCGGGTCCCCAGTGTTTCTGCAGCCCTCCCCCCTCGCGCACACTTATAGGTGCACACTTCCAGGCGCGTCATCCCCCCCCGGCCGGTATAATTACTGCCGCAGTCTTCCTCCAAACTTCAGCACAGCACGTCTCCAATTACAGAAACAGATGCAAATGACACAGCAGCTCGCACCGGGAACCCCGGGGAGCACCGGATCTGGAGTGTGCACCCAGTTTCCACCGTGAGGTGGACACCAAGGAGCGCTGCAGTCCACATCGCGCGTCTCGAAAGTCAACGTCACGAAAAGAGGGATGCTGCATCCGAGAGACACATGACAGGACCGTATCTGGGGGGGACTCACCTCCTGCAGGTTGCGGTGCGTTTCAGGGCTGAAGATCTCCAACATGCGCGTGTGACACAAGTGCATTGATGAGGTATCAGTGGGAGGGAAAAAAAAACATCAATCGATCACCCAACATCCCCCCCCCCCCCCTCACCCAACTTAACCCCTCCCAATCACCGCTTCATATGATCGATATCGTGTGATGCACTCCGTGTTTACGTTCCCACGCGTGACCATGTGGTGCGTCCTCTTCGGGGACCAAACCCTCCTGGCCTCCCCCTCGCCATATGGCTCTGGAAGGCCCATACCGTTACAGGTCCTTTAACATGCTTCCAGTAGAGTGTAGACGGAGCCGGTGGACGGAGGCGTGCACGGAGGATGTGCGCTTAAGGACAGGGCGGGGCGGGGGGGGGGCAGAGACATAAACGTCGCTTTCTGGATGTGGATTGTTGGGGGAGGCGGTGGGGGAGGGGGGGTGTTAGTTGGTGGCAGATGGCTTGTAAGGGTCTGTGCGCGTCTGAAGGCGTGTCGTGGCCCTTCACTGAAGACCGCCCTCCACCCCCACCCCACGCCCCCTTCCCCGCCATTCACAATCAATGGAAAAAGCGCACAGAATGGATGAATAGTCAGAGCCCGAGTCAGGCTTTTTGTTTGGTGTGCAGGAGTTAAACTATAGCAGCCCCCTACAGGAGCACTTCAAAAACCAGCCAGCCAGCAGCACTTCTTTACGTTTACCTCCAGTTATGTTATTCTTCTGGCTGACTCTACTTTTAGTCAGCTTTATCACCATTTTCAGTCTTATTTTCATTTCAGTGAAATTTTCCGTGCTCATGATAATAACATGAATTTAGTGAAATTACAGACTCATGGACAAAATTGCTAATGTTTAAAAAGTGAAACCATGACAATGCTCCACCACAGGTCATCTGCATCAAAATTTACCTTCAAGGCAACAGAAGATGGTGGAGGATCAAAGGTAACAATGGTCTGATTGATGAACGCTGTGAATGCAGAATTAGATTTCCTGTGTTTTAATGTAAAAATTCAGCATTAAAAATAATGACTACAGTGTCCGTATTTAGCTTCCAAGTCTGCCTTAGAATGCAGACAAAAAAATATGCAGATTTTAAAAAAATTCTGGGAAAGCTCAACCACATCAACACCCCCCCCCCCCCCCCGCCCCCTTACCTGAAGCTACATCCTGCACTGCGAACTGCTCCAACAGCATGCTAATATGGTTTGCACACTGAGCTATGGGAGAAAATCTTGCATTTCAAGGATCACCTGGCTGTCCTCCTCCTGGAGATCACCTGCCCTGAATGATCTCCGCGTGTACCTGCAAACCACAGCTGATACAGATTGGCTGAGCACTCCTGATTTATTATGCAACAGTGAGTGCAGCAGGGACAGTTGGAAAACATGCAGAGCAGGTGAGCAGAATCCAGCTGCTCAGTAAACCAAGTATGTAATCAACCCATCACAGTGCAAAAACTCAGTGCACTAAGGCACGCAGACACAGTCAAGTCAGGCATCACAACGAGGAAAAAAGGCAATTTCAGGGACTTTAAATGTGGTGTTGTTGGTGCCAGATCGGCCGGCTCGTGTGTTTTACAAACTACTGATCTACTGGGATTTTCATGCACAACCAGGATGGCTGAGAATGGTTGTGGTGGTTTTTTTTTTTGGGGGGGGGGGGGGGGGGGCGGTCACAGAGACCACAGCAAGAAAAGTGGGTATCCAACCAACTCAACAAGAAGTCTATAAAGATGGGGTCACCTCTGATATTTTAACCGAATTTTCCAAACTGGGTTGAAAATCAAATTCAATTCCAATTCAACTCCATTAACTTGATCAAAAAAAAAAAAAAAAAAGGTAATGATTGATTTTTGGCAAATCTGCTGGGTTACTGCAGAACCCTCCTCCATGTCTGTGCGAAGTTTGGTGCAAATAAGTCAGAAAGTTCTTTCAGTTCTTTCAAATTTGAATAAAAAAAATAATCTAAAACTGGTGAAGCTTAAAGGGAAATAACTTTATAGGACAAATCACTGGATAAATATAACCATTGAATTTATTTTTTCATTTTACATTTTTTTCTTTCCATGATGATCTCCCCTGACCGCGCGTCACTGGTTACGCGCCTGACTGAACACAGCGGTGACTGAATGTGCACGGGCCTGAAGCAAAAATAATAAAAAAAAAAACAGAGAACATCACACACACACCTCTCATTAGGACCACACTTTATATAGAACCCCCCCCCCCCCAGTATTCACATCCGTGTGCACGCACACGCGCCATTCCAGCACCGCGCACACAACTTGAATAATGATGCGTTTAAAACTCCAGCAGCAGAAAATGTGTCAACTATTAAGAAAAGAAAGGAGACGCTCGTGCCTGTGCGTGCAGGAAAGGATGGATGAAGTTGGAGGAAGGGAAGAGAGAGTGTGTGTGTGTGTGTGCGCGCGCGCGCGCGCCCAAAGGGCTCAACCCAGGACGCGCTTGCGCTTTTATTGAGGAGAGAGAGCAGGTGCTGAACGAATTACCATACAGCTGAAAGAGAGAGAGAGAGAGGGGGGGGGGGGTCGACCTCGTGTTTTGCCCACTCCTGTGCACGCGCCGCCTGTGCGCGTCTTGTTGGCCAAGAGGCGAAGAAGGAAAAGAAGGGAGAAAAATGGGAGTGTAAACCAGGAGTCGGCCCCTCAACACAGAACTGTGCCAGGGAATGTTTTCTTTCGTCTTTTGAGTTGATTCAAAGCCACAAATTCTTCCCACAACCAGAAATGCCAAAAATGAAGAGGGTGTGCACGCGCAAGAAGGGAGGTGTAGGAGGAGGTGCTGGTGGGGGGGGTTGGACCAGCAAACTGTTTGGGCAAGTTTATGATACAGGCACTTTGTTATTATGATTATTTTAATCATTTTGTTTAAACCTAGAATAAACTTTGACCTTTAATCCTCTGAACTTTTTATTGGTGATAAAAAGTTAAACACGTGAATCACAGCAAAAAAAAAAAAAAAAAAAAGGGGGAGGGCTGGGGTCTATTTTGTAGTAGTTTTTAAGAGTTCAATAAATACAGAGTGAAGCATTCAACACCCTGTGGGAGGTCGAATTCTTTCATTTCCAACACTATACAGAGTATTTTATTGCTCTTAATCTGTTATCTGAACTCTTTAGGCATCAGGCTGGGATGGAACCTACAGCCTTCTGCACCAGCACTGTTCACAGTTCCACCACACTTTTCCTTATTTCTTACTCAACCCGTGAACAGTTCTATTTATATGGAAGCACTTCCATATATTTACACCTTTAGAGAGTTAAGACATGAAGAGAGTTAAATCAAAACAAATATGAGAAGCAAGTCCAAGAAGTGAGCACCAAGAGAGCCGTTAAGTGTTAAAATGAACTTGGGAAAGCTTGACTCAAGTTTTTGTTCGGTTTAGTCTGAGTTGTTTTTGTGGCTGAGATGCTTTCACTCCCTCCATGCTGGCCTCAGATGCTGCGCGGATCAGGAGGCTGCTGCGCCTCCGCACGGGCCCCCTTTGTGGAGACCTTGGCCAGATTGGGAGGTGAAGTTTGGGAGGAGGTTCCATTTGCATGTTATTACCATAGCATGTGTCAGGTCGTATAAAAGCAGCTGCAGGCGGCCTGGGCTGCAGACAGACGCACAGTTGAGGAGGCACATCATGTTGGACCAGTGACAAATCTGTCCTGGGTTCGACCAACACATCCACACAATTTCCCAAATTACTTGCTTTCTCAACAACAAAAGGAACCAGCCTTTTTTACCCCGTTCTGCTTTACGCATTGGATTACCACCACGCACTTGGAGGATTTTTCTTTTGGGTTTCCAGCGCGCAGCTGCACACATAAAAGTTTTGGAATGTATTCTTTTTTTTTTCTTCCTCTCAGGACATGAATGAACTCGACAACGGCAGCAGTTAATGAGAACGCCCCGTGCTCAGTGCGCGTTCCTCACAGGGACTGAACAGGACTGAACAGAAGGAGAAACCCTGAGGACCAGACTTTTTCTTACGCTATTTATTTATTATTTATTGTGTATTTATTTAATATGGGGCGCGTCAACCTGCTCACTCTCGTCGTCATGTCCATGTTGCTGTGTCAGGTAAGCTTCTCCCCTAACCCTAACAATGAACTCCTCCTTCACTCTGTGCGTAACGCTAACAACCCGCTCTCCTCCGCAGGGGTTTTGTTCGGGAGTTTTTGAGCTGAAGTTGCAGGAGTTCCTAAACAAGAAGGGAGTACAGGGCAATAGGAACTGTTGTAAAGGAGGTCTGGCTTCGTCTTTCCAGCAACAGTGCGAATGTAAAACCTTCTTCAGGATCTGTCTGAAGCACTACCAGCCCAGCGCCTCTCCGGAGCCTCCGTGCACCTATGGCGGCGCTGTGACGCCCGTTTTGGGCTCCAACTCATTCCAGGTGCCCGATGCTATTCCGGAGAGTTCGTTCACGAACCCCATCAGGATTAACTTCGGCTTCACGTGGCCGGTGAGTACAGTCACAGCAGCAGCAGAATCGCGCCATTTTTGAGGGGGTGAATCCGTGCGTAAAAGCGCGCAGCGGCACGATTTCTGATCGCAGCCGCGGCGCTCGGCGGGCACGGGATGAGTGTTGGGTTTCACATGCGGTTTGAAACAGCATTCAGTGCAGTGAATGTGCGGGACAATCGCCTCGGGCATGCATGTGCTTGATGTTATCAGCGCACGTCTCCGCTGGCCACCTGTCTCTGGGCTACTCACGAAGCCATTTGTGTTCCCAGGGGACCTTCTCGCTGATCATTGAGGCATTACACACCGACTCCAAAGAAGACCTCGCCACAGGTAGGAATCAAAGGCCGACCTGCTCTCAGTTTACACACTTTCTTCACAATTTCACTTCTAATAAAAACTTCGCGCTGTGTTTACAGAGAACCCAGATCACCTCATCAGCACCATGACCACGCAGAGACATCTGACAGTGGGAGATGAGTGGTCACAGGACCTGCACACGGGCGGCGGGACCGAGCTGAAGTACTCGTACCGCTTCGTTTGCGACGAACACTACTACGGGGACGGGTGCTCAGTGTTCTGCCGGCCCAGAGACGACGCCTTCGGCCACTTCACCTGCGGGGAACGCGGGGAGATCGTGTGCGACGCCGGATGGAAGGGACAGTACTGCACCGAACGTGAGTCAAGCAACTTTTGAAGCGTGCTAAGATTAAAGAATAGTTATTAATTATTACAGAAACATTGTAAAATAAACCCGGTGTTCCATGGAAAACGTAAAAAAAAAAAAAACTTTTATTCTCTGATGCCGCTGGGAGGCAACTTGTGCGTAAAGACCACGCGCGCCCCGCCTTCTCCGCCACTTGATTTATTCAAGGAAAGTTTTGGCGAATAATCTCACGCGTGCCATAAATTTACATGCTGCCTTCTCATTCGCTGCTCTCGGAGTGGGCCGGGTTTTGATTGGCCGAGGCGGGGGTGGTATTGTTTGAAGTGGGCAGCTGCCGGCAAAGAGGAGACAATGGAGCAGCTGTCGCGCACTGGCAACACACTCGCCAGCTGTCCACTCTTATCTACCCCAATCTGAGACATTAAGGGGAGTGTGTGCACAGAATGAATAAAAAGAGTTTTGACCCGCAGCGAAGAAAAAAAAAAAAGAGGGTGTTGGGGCGGGTGGAGGGACTGGTGGGACTCACCACACTCACTCCTTTGTGCGTGATTGTAAACAAACAAACAAACAAAAAATTCTCCGATGATGAGGAGATTGAGTTGAAGGTTACAGAACGTCTTTCGGTGTTGCTTTGTATTCCATGTTCCCACAGCTGATCTAAGAATTACCTCATGTGTCTGAAAACATTTGATTTGATTTGATTTCATTATTATTTTCAGCAATCTGCCTGCCAGGCTGCGATGAAGAGCACGGCTTCTGTGAGAAACCCGGAGAGTGCAAGTAAGTTTCCAACACCTCACTGGAACATCAGGTAATTAGTGGGAGCATTAAGGTAATGGGAGTGGACTGATGAGTGTTCCTTCTAATTGGACAACAGGTGCAGAGTGGGATTCAAAGGCCGCTACTGCGACGAGTGCATCCGCTACCCGGGCTGCCTCCACGGGACCTGCCAGCAACCCTGGCAGTGCAACTGTCAGGAGGGCTGGGGTGGACTCTTCTGCAACCAAGGTGAGGCAAACACAGAGAGTCTAAAGAGTACATACCTCTGCCAAGACTTCATACACATCTCTGGAACTATTCAAGAAAAATGTTAGCAGGGTTACACAACAACTACAGAACTGATTTTCTTGAAACTCAATGAAAGGTTGGGGTAAGGGCCAAGATCGGATAACGCTTTATTAGTCCAGCACGGGGAAATCTGCAGTGTCTCAGCAGCACTGTGCAACAATACAACAGAGTAAAATGTGCAAACGGAAGGCAGGGTAAATAATTAGGCATGGTACAACACGAGAATGAAAACGACAGAAATACTACGTACAATGTAAGTAGGACACAAAGACCGTACGGTGGGTAGAACAAGTCCAGTGTGCGTACAGTGAAGAAGATTTACCAGAAGTATTGCAGTTTGTTTACAGTCTAATTCAGACACGTCAGGTGAATCAGTCTGTCAAGAAGAAAATCCTTAACTGTTGGAGCAGATCCAGTTAATGGAGTGGATCTGCTCCATTAATATACTAATATATACCTCACTTTCTTTGACATTGCAATATAGGGTATTTTCATGAATTTCTTGAGGGATAATGCAATCTATGTTCATATGCCTGATTCTTTTTCATGAAGATCTGTGTATTATCTCAGTAAATGAGGAAAAAGTCTGAAAAATGGCTGATCTTGAAATCTTGACAAAAGTAAAAATAAATAAATACACACACACACACTTTTTTTTTGATCGGCTTCATAGGGTATTAGTTTCTCTTTGGCCCATACCCAAAATTTTCACCAAGTCTCAAGAAAATCAGTTTAGTACATTTTGCATAATCCTTCTAACAGTCAGATAAACAGTATCGAAATCATTCCATCCTTGGTGGAGGGAATGATTTGGACATTTGGAGGTTAAAGTGATTAAAGTGAGCTGAATATGAATTAAATATTTATTTTGTAGCCAAACATAGAGAAGCATTAGCTCTAATGTCCCGTCTGAAGTCAAACAAATCCACAGGTGGGCAACATTTGGAAAGTGTCCACACGTGGACAGTTTTCTTTCATTACTCTTTAGGGATCATTTTTGGGGTATTCTTCACATTTCCACATGCACAAACCATCACAGGTTTCTGTAGAAATGCAGAAGATTAACTCAATCCCAACACTGACGCTGATATGAGCCAAGGGAGGACAGGAATGTTCTTGTGGTCCTCTCTCCACAATAAGGTATAAAACATCTATAAAGAGCCATGTGCAGGAAGACACAGAGACTCCAACATAAAAGCAGCAAAGTTCTGCTGAAGAAACAGTTGTTTGGAGATGAGGGCAAAGCAGATGAGCCAGAAGAGAAGAAAGAGGAGAAGGCGTCAAGTGTGGAAGAAGACAAAAGGCGCATTCTGTCTCTGCTGGTGTTGTCTCGCCATGTGTTCTGCTGAGGCCGATCCACATGTGCTGCTCTGTTTTTCCAGATCTCAACTACTGCACCCACCACAAGCCCTGCATGAATGGAGCCACTTGTAGCAACACGGGTCAGGGCAGCTACACCTGTTCCTGCCGGCCCGGCTTCACTGGGGCCAGCTGTGAGATCCAAGTCAGCGAGTGTGCTGGAAACCCCTGTCGCAACGGCGGAAGCTGCACTGTGAGTGGGGCTGGGCTTTTCTTTTGTTTCATGTTAGTGATCGAGCAATTTGGTTGTTCCCTCCACATTTGCGCCCCTTCGCTTTCAACATTCTTTGAAATGTCACACTGGCCTGCATATAAGACAAGATTGTTTTTTGTTTTTGCTGGAAGCACATCTGAAAATATGGGGTTGGGTTATAATCAGGGCCGTGTTATATTTGGGTCAACACAGTACATGAAAAACCAGTGAAGCTCCCAAAAATGTAACCTTTAAAAATAAACACTAAAAATGAAAGCAGATGTGAAGAAAGGCGTGTGACAGCTTTCAGCAGCTGCACCTGCTGCTGTTTAAATCTGTTCTGGTTTTTATTTCCTCCCACAGGACTTAGAAAACACCTACACGTGCAGTTGCCCTCATGGATTCTATGGCAACAACTGCGAGCTGAGCGCCATGACGTGCGCTGACGGGCCCTGCTCCAATGGTGGGCGTTGTACTGACAACGCTGATGGAGGATACTACTGCCAGTGCCCCACAGGGTATGCAGGATTCAACTGTGAGAAGAAGATTGACCACTGCACCTCCAGCCCCTGCTCCAACGGTAAGCCCCGCCTCCTCACCGGTGTGATGGCGATGTGTAAAGATCTTTGAGGTAAGGCATCTCCTGATGGATTCATCTTTGTTCGCAGGTGCACGCTGTGTGGACCTCGTCAACTCGTACTTGTGTCAGTGTCCAGACGGCTTCACCGGCATGAACTGTGACCACACAGGTGACGAGTGCTCAGCATACCCCTGCCAGAACGGCGGCACATGCCAGGAAGGTCCTGATGGTTACACCTGCACCTGTCCACCCGGATACACCGGCCGCAACTGTAGCTCACCAATCAGCCGCTGCGAACACAACCCTTGCCACAATGGAGCCACCTGCCATGAAAGGAACAACCGCTATGTTTGTGCATGTGTTCCTGGTTACGGTGGTCGAAACTGTCAGTTTTTACTGCCAGAGCACGCCGCCCTTCGGGGATCAGAGGTGCCCTGGATGGCAGTTGGTTCTGGAGTGGCCTTGGTGCTGCTGCTCTTGGCGGGATGCGCTGTACTTGTTGGATTTTTCTGCTCCAAAGTCGCGCGCAGTGGCCTAGGAGAGACAGCTGGTGAGACCGAAACAATAAACAACCTGACCAACAACTGTCACCGTGGTGACAGGGACCTGGCCATCAGCGTGATGCCAATGCCAGGTGTCAAAAACATCAACAAGAAGATGGACTTCTGCAGTGACCCAGACGAAGGATCTTCACCGGGGAGGAGCAGCTACAAGAGCCGCCATCAGCCTGCAGGCTACAACCTTGTGCACGAGGTCAACAAGGAGGCGGTGCTGGAGGCGGCCTGCGAGGAAAAGTGCCAATCCTCAGACTCCTTTGACTTCGAGGAGAAACACAGCAAACGTTTAAAATGGTAAAAAAAAAAAAAAATTCTTACTGGGAAAAAAAAACACAAATCAGAGTTTTGTGAGTCCAGTGAAAGTAACTTGTTTTTCTTTCTTTTCCAAAGCGATGCGACAGAAAGGAAAGCCCCAGAAACGTCTGCATGTGCGGACACCAAGTACAAATCTGTGTTTGTGATGTCAGAGGAAAAAGATGAATGTATAATTGCAACTGAGGTGAGATTTGAATTTTTGGGCTGTTCGACGTTGTTTGTCATTTGTCTAAGCTAACAGTGCGTTTGTTCCTTGCAGGTGTAGCGAGCCACCTGTGGGCTGCCCGTTGCACGTTTGCTCTATGGGAGAGTTTTTTGCTCCTTCAGATGCTGCTCTAACCCCAGGGGGAGGTGTCCCGCCTTGAGACTGCTGCTGATATTGAGACGTTTAACTGATATTCAGAGTGAGCTGGTTCTCGACTGGAAACTAAGCGCAAGCAGCGGCGGCGTGTGGGATGAGAACTGGCGGGGGGCTGAGACACTAAAGAAAAAGTAGCTTTCTGTTCTGCCTTATATTGGGGGAGTTCTGACAAATGGACACCGTTACGCAACAATGTTGCGCATTTGTGATGCTTTTTAAAAAATTTTTTGCAACATTTGCACCTGGGCCTTTTCTCGAACCCACATGCCGTTGCTGAGCGCAGGAACTGCATCAAACGGTGGATGTTTGGCCATAGTGGCCTGTTCTTCACGAGGATGTTAACGTGGGCTGTGCGCTCGTCGCTAACCTGTGGAGACTGTACGTAAATAAACTGAAGTGCATTTTTTTCCTTGAAGCCCCCCCACCCAGAAAACAAACGTTTCTGGCATAGTGTTGTTCTTTTTAAATTTTTTGGACATGAAATTTTTAAATAAATAATAATAATAAAAAAAAAAAAGTTTGTTTTTGATACACATTGTCCTTTCTGTAAAATAAAGGAAAAAATTAAGAAAAAAACATATCCTTTAAATTTATGATTTAATTTAATTTAATTTAATGACTGTGTTATTTTTATTTTGTAATGTATATTTGTGATGTTTGTACTGCTATTTAAGTTGTGTTTTTTATTATTATGTTGTTTGCAAAGGCACTTCAGGTCAAAGGGATTTTTTTTTTTAAAGAAATGTTATTTAAGAGGGACTGTTACTGTACAAATGATCTTGCTGTCTTGCTTTTTGAATGAAGGAATTAGCCAACACTATTTTTCCAAATAAATATTGCTAAATGGGAAACTATGAGTGCGTCTAACTTTGTTTTGTCCATCTGCAAGCGCTCTGAAGCTCTTCTTTCGGGGTCTGCGAGCAAAGTTAATCAGTAACATCTGTTGTCTTCCCCTGGTGACCCCATGGCGAGCTTTTCTATGCCCACACTGTTCACTGCTGCCAGAAGTTGAAAGTGTCTCCCTAGAGACGGCTAGAAGGCCTATTCATAATACACAATGTCCCTACGCTACATTTGCCGCTCTTATTTCTGACCCTAAAGAACACGTCAGGTAATTCATGGCTCAAAAGTGCAGAGCAATACCTCCTGGACCACATTTCCAGCTCCTTCACCAACTTTATTTGTCCGTTTTAACACAAAGAGCTGAACAGATGCTCCAAACGTTTGATCACAATGTGCAAACATTGTTATTCCAACACTAATTACACATCTCATTTTTAAAAGCAATTTCTTTGCAGGTGTTACTGCTGACAACATGACAGCACACAGACAGGAGCTGATGACTGATCAACAATAACATAAATACAGTAATAATAAAATAATAAAAACCTGATTATGTACAACTTGTTTATAGGACAACACATAAAAGAAATCACACATTTTTTAATAGGGCTGAAAGGAACAATATGTTTTGTAACCATTAATCTACAGATTTTTTTCTGATTAATCAACAATTCTTTCAATAGTCTATTGATTATTTTCTGATTAGTCCATTATCCTTTGGTTAACTTATAGTTCTTCCTGAGATTCAAAAAGACAGAAAATACTTTCCTAACATGTTTCAGAGCAGCAGCTATATATTCTGTTCATGACTAATGAATCTGTTGATTATAACCTGGATTAATCCAGGAGTTGTTTGGTTAATAGAAAGTCAGAAAATGGTGAAAAATATCGACTGGTGATTGTCAAAGTTCGGAATTACATCATCAAATTAATAATGTCCCCACAACTCAAACAGAGAAGAGGAATGAAACCAGAAAATATTCCCATTTAAGAAGATGAAATTAGAGAATTTGCACATTTAAAAATAAGAAGAAATAAACAGACTCTAAATAGTTACTCCATTACTAAAATAGTTGGTGATTAATAATCAATGAATCATTGCAACTCTAATTTTTAAAGAGTGAAACTTGTCACACTGTTTTGCATTCTTATGTCTATAAATATTATCCAATGCAAACCTGTTCATCTCATCTTCAACCGCTTATCCGGGTTCGGGTCGAGGGGGCAACAGCTCCGGCAGGGGACCCCAGACTTCTCTTTCCCAGCCACATTGACCACCTCTGACTGGGGGATCCCAAGGCCTTCCCAGGCCAGTCTGGAGATATAATCTCTCCACCAAGTCCTGGGTCTTCCCCGGGGGCTCCTTCCAGATCGACGTGCCTGGAACACCTCCCTTGGGAGACACCCAGGAAGCACCGAACCATCTCAGCTGGTTCCTTTCAACATGAAGGAGCAGTGACTCTACTCCGAGCTCCCCATGGATGAATGAGCTTCTCACCTTATCTCTAAGGCAAACACCAGCCACCCTCCAAAGGAAGTCCGTTTCAGCCGCTTGTACCTGCGATGAAGTTCTTTCGGTCATGACCCAACCCTCATGACCATAGGTGAGAGTAGGAACAAAGATTGACTAGTACACTCAACAAAAATATAAACACAACACTTTTGGTTTTGCTCCCATTTTGTATGAGATGAACTCAAAGATCTAAAACTTTTTCCACATACACAATATCACCATTTCCCTCAAATACTGTTCACAAACCAGTCTAAATCTGTGATAGTGAGCACTTCTCCTTTGCTGAGATAATCCATCCCATCTCACAAGTGTGCCATATCAAGATGCTGATTAGACACCATGATTAGTGCACAGGTGTGCCTTAGACTGCCCACAATAAAAGGCCACTCTGAAAGGTGCAGTTTTATCACACAGCACAATGCCACAGATGTCGCAAGATTTGAGGGAGCGTGCAACTGGCATGCTGACAGCAGGAATGTCAACCAGAGCTGTTGCTCGTGTATTGAATGTTCATTTCTCTACCATAAGCCGTCTCCAAAGGCATTTCAGAGAATTTGGCAGTACATCCAACCAGCCTCACAACCGCAGACCACGTGTAACCACACCAGCCCAGGACCTCCACATCCAGCATGTTCACCTCCAAGATCGTCTGAGACCAGCCACTCGGACAGCTGCTGGAACAATCGGTTTGCATAACCAAAGAATTTCTGCACAAACTGTCAGAAACCGTCTCAGGGAAGCTCATCTGCATGCTTGTCATCCTCATCGGGGTCTCGACCTGACTCCAGTTCGTCATCGTAACCGACTTGAGTGGGCAAATGCTCACATTCGCTGGAGTTTGGCACGTTGGAGAGGTGTTCTCTTCACGGATGAATCCCGGTTCACACCGTCCAGGGCAGATGGCAGACAGCGTGTGTGGCGTCGTGTGGGTGAGCGGTTTTCTGATGTCAATGTTGTGGATCGAGTGGCCCATGGTGGCGGTGGGGTTATGGTATGGGCAGGCGTCTGTTATGGACGAAGAACACAGGTGCATTTTATTGATGGCATTTTGAATGCACAGAGATACCGTGACGAGATCCTGAGGCCCATTGTTGTGCCATACATCCAAGAACATCACCTCATGTTGCAGCAGGATAATGCACGGCCCCATGTTGCAAGGATCTGTACACAATTCTTGGAAGCTGAAAATGTCCCAGTTCTTGCATGGCCGGCATACTCACCAATGTCACCCATTGAGCATGTTTGGGATGCTCTGGACCGGCGTATACGACAGCGTGTACCAGTTCCTGCCAATATCCAGCAACTTCGCACAGCCATTGAAGAGGAGTGGACCAACATTCCACAGGCCACAATTGACAACCTGATCGACTCTATGAGAAGGAGATGTGTTGCACTGCATGAGGCAAATGGTGGTCACACCAGATACTGACTGGTATCCCCCCCAATAAAACAAAACTACACCTTTCAGAGTGGCCTTTTATTGTGGACAGTCTAAGGCACACCTGTGCACTAATCATGGTGTCTAATCAGCATCTTGATATGGCACACCTGTGAGGTGGGATGGATTATCTCAGCAAAGGAGAAGTGGTCACTATCACAGATTTAGACTGGTTTGTGAACAATATGTGAGGGAAATGGTGATATTGTGTATGTGGAAAAAGTTTTAGATCTTTGAGTTCATCTCATACAAAATGGGAGCAAAACCAAAAGTGTTGCGTTTATATTTTTGTTGAGTGTAGACAGAGAGCTTCACCTTTTGGCTCAGCTTCCTTTTTGTCACAACAGTACAGTAGAGCGAATGCAACACCGCCCCTGCTGCACCAATTCTCCGGCCAATCTCACACTCCATTGTCCCCTCACTCATGAACAAGACCCTGAGGTACTTGAACTCCTTCACTTGGGGCAAGGCCGCATTCCCTACCCGGAGTAGGCAATCCATCGGTTTCCTGCTGAGAACCATGGCCTCAGATTTAGAGGTGCTGATCCCAGCCGCTTCACACTCGGCTGCGAACCAATCCAGTGAGTGTTGGAGGTCACAGGTCCATAAAGCCAACAGGACCACATCATCTACAAAACGCAGTGATGAGACCCTCCTCCCCCCAACTACACCTCGATATCCTGTTCATGAATATCACAAACAGGATTGGTGACAAGACGCAGCCCTGGCGGAGGCCAACGCCCACCTGGAATGAGTCCGACTTACTACCGAGCACCTGAACACAGCTCTCGCTTTGTGAGTACAGAGTTTGGATGGCCCTGAGAAGGGACCCTCTCACTCCATACTCCCACAGCACCTCCCACAGTATCTCCCGGGATACCCAATCATAGGCCTTCTCCAAATCCACAAAACACATGTAGACTGGATGGGCATACTCTCAGGCACCCTCCAGGATCCTTGTGAGAGTAAACAGCTGGTTGGTTGTTCCACGACAAGGACGGAACCTGCATTGTTCCTCTTCAATCAGAGGTTTGACTATCGGTCAAACCCTCCTTTCCAGCACCCTGGAGTAGACTTTACCAGGGAGGCTGAGTAGTGTGATGCGCCTGTAATTGGCAGACACTCTCTGGTCCCCCTTTTTAAATATGGGGACCACCACCCCAGTTTGCCACTCCTTAGACACTGTCCCAGACCTCAACACAATGTTGAAGAGACGTCTAATCCAAGACAGTCCCTCCACACCCAGAGCCTTCAGCATTTCTGGACGGATCTCATCAACCCCCGGGGCCTTGCCACTGTGGAGTTGTTTGACTACCTCAGTGACTTCCACCAGGGAGATTGATTTTGATCCCCCATCAGCTTCCAGCTCTGTTCCTACTATAGAGGGCACTCTGGTCTGATGCAGGAGTTCCTCAAAGTTTTCCTTCCAGCACTGGATTACGTCCTCAGTTGAGGTCAACAGAGTCCCATCCTTACTGTAGACAGCGTGGATGGTCCCTCATTTTCCTCTCCTGAGGTGCCTCACGGTCTGCCAGAAACACCTTAGTGCAGAGCAAAAGCCAGCACCAAGTTTGTTTTTCAGACGTTTTAGGCACATGTTTGTTTTCACTTAAAGAAAGAATAATTTTTTAAAAACTTGAGATAGAAGGTATTGAATTATCATTAAAAGTAATTTGTTCAATGTGTCAAAACTTTGCATACAGTAGTGTTCAGAATAATAGTAGTGCTATGTGACTAAAAAGATTAATCCAGGTTTTGAGTATATTTCTTATTGTTACATGGGAAACAAGGTAAAAGTAGATTCAGTAGATTCTCACAAATCCAACAAGACCAAGCATTCATGATATGCACACTCTTAAGGCTATGAAATTAGGCTATTAGTAAAAAAAAAAAAAAAAAAAACAGTAGGAAAGGGGGTGTTCACAATAATAGTAGTGCGGCAGTGAGTTCATCAATTTTGTGGAACAAGCAGGTGTGAATCAGGTGTCCCCTATTTAAGGATGAAGCCAGCACCTGTTGAACATGCTTTTCTCTTTGAAAGCCTGAGGAAAATGGGACGTTCTGTCAGGATGTGAGGTTCTGCCTGGTTGTGTTTTCATGCTTTTGCTATGTTTGCCTCGCTGTAGTCTTATTCTCTTGTCTGGGTTTTTCCTTGCTTGGGTTTTTCTGTCCCCGTCTCTCTTGGTTGTATCTCCTGTCTCTTGGTGGTGGGTGTTTCCCTCTCCCTGGCCACACCCGCATTCTGGTGAGTTCCACGCACACTTGCTCCCAATCTACACTTCATCACTTGGGTGTATTTAAGATCCTCTTTTTGTTTTGTTACCTCACCAGATTGATGCGCTCTATGCCTTCTCTCCAGGCGTCTTTGTCTTGTTCTTGACCTGCTTGCTTCCCGTGTGCTTTGACCTCTTGCTTGTATTTTCGACCACGCACCTGCCTGATGTATTTGCTCTTGTTCGCTTTGCTGGATTGCCTGCCCGTGTACCAGACCCTGTTTTTTGCCCAAGTAAACTGTTTTTGCCTACCAAGCTTTGAGTTCGAGTCCAGCATTTGCATCCTGTCACACCCGTTTTCCAGTCTTGATACGTTCAAGACATTGTTCAGAAGAACAGCGTAGTTTGATTAAAAAGTTGATTGGAGAGGAGAAAACTTATACGCAGGCTGTTCATCTACAATGATCTCCAATGCTTTAAAATGGACAAAAAACCCAGAGACGCGTGGAAGAAAATGGAAAACAACCATCAAAATGGATAGAAGAATAACCAGAATGGCAAAGGCTCACCCATTGATCAGCTCCAGGATGATCAAAGACAGTCTGGAGTTACCTGTAAGTGCTGTGACAGTTAGAAGACACCTGTGTGAAGCTAATTTATTCGCAAGAATCCCCCGCAAAGTCCCTCTGTTAAATAAAAGATGCGCAGAAGAGGTTACAATTTGCCAAAGAACACATCAACTGGCCTAAAGAGAAATTGAGGAATAATTTGTGGACTGATGAGAGTAAAACTGTTCTTTTTGGGTCCAAGAGCCGCAGACAGTTTGTGAGACGACCCCCAAACTCTGAATTCAAGCCACAGTTCACAGTGAAGACAGTGAAGCATGGTGGTGCAAGCATCATGATATGGGCATGTTTCTCCTACTATGGTGTTGGGCCTATACATTGCATAACAGGTATCATGGATCAGTTTGGATATGTCAAAATACTTGAAGAGGTCATGTTGCCTTATGCTGAAGAGGACATGCCCTTGAAATGGGTGTTTCAACAAGACAATGACCCCAAGCACACTAGTAAATGAGCAAAATCTTGGTTCCAAACGAACAAAATTAATGCCTCGCAGATGTCAAGAAATCATGAAAAACTGTGGTTATACAACTAAATACTAGTTTAGTGATTCACAGGATTGTTAAAAAAGCAGTTTGAACATAATAGTTTTGAGTTTGTAGCATCAACAGCAGATGCTACTATTATTGTGAACACCCCCTTTTCTACTTTTTTTTTTTACTAATAGCCCAATTTCTTAGCCTTAAGAGTGTGCATATCATGAATGCTTGGTCTTGTTGGATTTGTGAGAATCTACTGATTCTACTGGTACCTTGTTTCCCATGTAACAATAAGAAATATACTCAAAGCCTGGATTAATCTTTTTAGTCACATAGCACTACTATTATTCTGAACACTACTGTATATTTGCAGAGAAAATTTCATTAGCTCCACAAGTATTTGGAGCGTGAGACTTTTGCCTCGAGGCACCAACACGATGGAAACAATCAGGATGTGCTTGGGTTTTAACGAAAACAGTCATTTGCATACACAGCCCTCCCCCCCACCTCAGTTTTTATAGAAGTTACTTTTACAGCAGTTTTCTTTTGACACCTCAGAGGATGGATACATGAACATTTCAGTCACTGAATACATCTTCTCAAAAACTGACTGCAAGAAAATTAGTGAGGGAAGTCACCAAGGCACCCATACAACTCTGAAGAAACTGTGTGGCTTTGACTGGAGAAACTGTGGATCGTGCAACTTTTGTCTGTTGGATCACCAGTTAAACAGGTGGAGCAGCAGAGAGAAGGTTTTCAGTTTGCCAGAAGACACATGGGAGACTTCAGCCTAGATGAGCTGTTTTTGTTTTGTTTGGGTTTTTTTTTTGGGGGGGGGGTCCAATGTCACATAAGTCACTCTGCACACACATGAAGCACAAATAAAATGCATCACTGTGCACAGAATCTATGGACTTTTAACAAGGAGTCACTGATTTTTGATCCACATCATCATGAAAGATAAAAAAAATATTTGGTCTGTTTACATTTCACACAAATGCTTCGTAAATCCCCTTTTCTAATTCTTTTTTAAATGTCCAGCAAATATGCCAATTGCACTCAGACAAAGACAACTGTAAATCATCAGGCCTCTGTTTATAACCCGGTGGCATGATGGGAACAGACTTCAATAGACAATGATGGAATTGACAATGGGCCACACAAAAGGCCACCCTCAGGAGAGGCTGTGTGTCTCTCGGCATGCTGGGAGCAAGAAAGTAACAGGAACAGATGTTGTTGAGTAACAGATGCCTTCTGGCCAGAGTTCAGCCGCAACCCGTCAGACATTTCAAAGAAGAGAAAAAAGATCTCTACGGCCCTCCAAGAGCAGACCTCACAATGGCCCACTGAGATGATAGAGATTTGGAGTAATTACACCTCATGTTTGATAACACAGGGTTCTGTGTGAATTTTGAACAGGCACCCAGCCTTAATCCAGACGACCTTCTAACTGCTAAAGTTAAACAGATATGATCTTGACTTCCATTATTACTACCAGAAAGGCAATATGTGCTGCTATCGATGTATCTTAAGCTCATCCAATCATCTAGCAGCGGCCATGACAAATGAACGGCCGACAGGACGGCCTGTGTGACCAGAGTGTACATACGACATCCGGCGAGCTCGTTGCACAATAGCGGAGAAAGTACCAGCAACAACTGTCAATCACAACACTTCTCAACATTTCAACCAGAGTCCAAACTTCACACATTCTCCAGAAAAGTTGGCTCCTCAGAATGGAGAAGGTGGAGAGCCACGCCCTACTTTCTGTGGCTTATTAGGGTCAGTACTTCTCAATCAGCCCTTGCACTTTATGAGCATCTTCTTTCAACAGATGTTTTCTTAGGACTTTCTTAAGATGCTCATCCGCTAAAAGACAAGAAAGAAATAAAGGACCACCGAACAACTCATCAGTCAATGGTACTGACGATACGATACATATCATGATAGACCCGTCACAACTCCATACAGTTCCCCCTACCAAAACAACATCACAGTGCAAACTGTTTATGTGTGAAACAACCTGTGGTGAAATGTTTAACTTTAAAGAAAAATCATTAAGTATAAATTGTGTAATCTTTGACAGAATGTTTCCTATTTGGATACTTTATAAATCATTTATGATTCTTACAGTGCCCTCAAGACATCATGGCAAGATTTATTTTTTTAATCAAGGTATCATGTGCTCAGTTTGCTAAATCATGATCTTGTTTCCCTAAAGCGTGCACTCCTTTTATTAACTGTCAGCAGTGGCAGCAGAGAAGCCCACCGAAAGGAAACAGCAGCCCACAGAGCAGAGTCAGAGCACTGATGCAACCTACGTGGTCGTGACTGCCACTCTCATATCGGCCTCTACAGCCACTAGAGGCGCTGCTCAAGACGTGCAGTCAACTAATTATTGGCCAGATATTTTCACCCATGGACTGCCATGACCAACGGATGCTGATGAGCACTCGTTTAATTAAATCATGCTCTCACTTGCACTCATTTTACTCAATCGTGCAGTCATTTAAGTAAAGCAGGCACTTGTTTTATAAAATTGTGAACTCATTTACAAATGCACTCCTTTTACTAAGTGTGCACTCATTTAAGTGTGCAATCATTTTATTAAATTGTGCCTTCATTTAAGTAAAGCGTACACTCATTTAAGTAATGAGTGCACTCTAAGTAAAGCATGTGCTCATTAAATCATGCATTTTATTAAATTGTGTACTCGTTTAAGTAACGTGTGCACTCGTTCTTTTACAACTCGCATTCATTTTATTAAATTGTGCACTCATTTACGTAAAGCGTGCACTTGTTTAAATAAAGCAGACATTCATTTTATTAAATTCTGCCATAGATTAAGTAAATTGTATACTCGTTTTATTAAATTGTACACTCTAAGTGAAGCATGTGCTCATTAAATCATGCATTTTATTAGATTGCGTACTTGTTTAAGTAAAGTGTGCACTCATTTTATTACATGCATTCATTTTATTAAATTGTGCCCTCATTTAAGTAAAGCGTGCAGTTATTTAAAGTATGCACTTGTATTAAATTGTGCACTCATTTTACAAAATCATACACCCACTTTACTAAATCACATTTTACGAATTCAATCCCTGAACTTACAAAATTGTGCTCTTGCTTTATTAAATGGCGTGCTCGTTTTCACTAAATTGTGCCCTCAATTTGTATTTTTGTGAGCTTTTTACTTAATCGGGTGCTCATTTCAGTTAATTGTGCTCTCATTTTAAACAAATAGTGTTGCCTTTTTATTCACTCCTTCACACAGTCTAGATCAGTGGTGTCCAAGACATTCCAGACATGTCCAAGTGGGTGCAGGTTTTCGTTGCAACCACAGACTCCAGCAGGTGATTTTAGTGTTTAACATCACTCAGATGTGCAGATGGGACGAGTTCATCAACTCACCCACAAAGCGGCAGAGGAAACTGGGCTGTATGACATCAAGACATATTTGGCTGCTTGTTCATCTTCAATAGAGTCATGTTGTTGTGTTTGTAACCTACAACGCATTAACACAATGTGAGCACTGACGGCCTCTACATTTCTTTTCGGTTGACAGCGACCGTCACAGAAAGCACCGACGCTTTGGACTTGAACATATCACTAAACAGTGTGTGTGTGTATATGAGGAAGTGAAGAGATGAACTGTGCTTTTTTCATGTCTGGGGGACACAATCTGGAGCTGCAAGAGAAATGAAACAGAAAACCACCTGTTTAGTACAGCACATAACTGAAGCAATCCTGCAAATGGTGATAGAAGCACCAAATTTGGCACAAATACTCTTTAGTCATCCTCTCATTGGTACTCTGGGTCACCACAGGAAATCCAGGGTGGACCTGCATGTTGAATAGTCACAAGTGTTACGCTGGATGGCCATCCTGATACAACTTTTATTACATGGAGAAATGTGGCAGGGGTGGGGTTTGAAGCGCGAACCTGTCCCACTCAAACCAAGCACACTAACCACTTGGCCACCACCCCTGCTAAATATTCCTTAGACACTGCTCTTAAAAAACAAAACAAAACAAAAAAAAAAAACGATTGGCCACTTGAATTCTCACAGCCAGGTAGGGGTCAATTCATGAACTACACAGGGGTCAAAATTAAAAGATGCTCTGATCATATTGAAAACTATACCACATTATTTGTCTGATCATAAAGATTGCAAAAAGGTATAGTTTGGACTATCTATGATTGAATGTTCTGGAGTTACAGGGTAAAAACAGCAAGAATGGTGACAAAAGTCAATTTCAGTTTGTACAGGGGTCAAAAGTTAAAGTTGTTCCAATTTTGGTTATTAAAAAAAAAGTGGTGCAAATTATTGGTTGAGCTAATAGGAATAATAAATGGAATAGTTTTGACTGTGCTGAATGCTTGGTCTGCAAAGTAAAGGCCAAACAATGTCAACGTCCATTGGATTCTATTGCATGTGACATATGTAACATGATAACTAAGCGTGACATGATGCAAATTATTCACTCAATAATATGCACTTCTTACCAAAATTAGAGCAACTTTAACTTTTGACCCCTGTACAAACCAAAATTGACCTTTGTCAAGATTGTTGCTGTTTTTACCCCATAACTCAAGAACATTTAGTCATAGATAGTCCAAACTATACCTTTTTTAAATCTTTGTGACCAGACAAATAATGTGGTATATTTTTAATACAATTGGAGCATGTTTTAATTTTGACCCCAGTGTAACTGTTCAATTGACCCCTACCTCGCTGGCTATTGAAAATTCAAGTGGCAATTTTTTTTTTTTTTTTAAAGAGTAATGTCTAATTTGGTGCCTCTATCACCATTTGCAGGATTCCACTGTAATTATTCAGTTATCTGCTGTACTATATGCAACGCACCACAGAACAATAAGCATGTAGTGAAAAGTTCTTGTTCCACCTAAGCTTCGTTTTTAATGTCAAAATCTAAAAAAAGAACTTAATGGTTACAGAACAGAGTGCTTGTTTGCACCACAAAAGCAAATCTCCACTTTTATCTTCACTGTCTGCAGTGTTTGCTTAATATCCCCCAAAAATAAAATAAAAAAATCTTGCCATGACCTCTTGAGAGCGCCGTAGGTCCTTCTGCAAACGATCATTATTTTTGTCCATGTAGTATATGACTTTTCATGGTATCAGACACTCTAAATAATTAGATTTGATAGCCCACAATACCATGATCATGTTATGAAACATATTGTTCCAGCCTTAGCTAAGCTTTGTGTTTTTATAAATTCAGCATCATGCTGATCATTAAATTGGCCCTTTTTTCTGATTATGGAGTAGTCATGTTTATTATTAACAATAACATTTTTTTGAAATGTGTCAGATGTTCAAGCAGCTGTACAACAATTCTGAAATAAAATTCAATTAAAAACTAAATTAAATCTTAACCTATGAATGTGTAAAAGTGTTTTCTGCCACTGTAGCCCACAATCACAACAGCTGTCAATCAATGTGAACCACACAACCATTTGGCCTGAGCCATAGAAGATTTTATTTCGAGAAAGAAATCTTTGAAATCAGTCATTTTAAAATTGAATTAATTCATTGAGTACAACATCTAATTTCTCAAAAGTTAAAATCATGCCTTTAGTCTTTTTTTTTTAAACACATAAAAGATGGAGGTTTATGACATGATTTTAGAAAATGAATTTTTTTCTAACATATTTAATCTCCCTTAACGAAATATGAATGTAGAAAAAATGCAAAATGATCTACTTTCCTCCCCCAAATTAAAATAAAGCCAAGGGAAAAAAAAAAAAAACACATAGCAAAAAGGCATAAACAGTACATTACGAAGCGCTGACATGGCTTTAAAGCACACATATTACAGTACTGTACAAAGGTCCGCCTCAGACAAAATGCACCAGAACCACTGCTGAGGGTCGATCAAACCTCAGAAACAGATCAACACTGCTTATTTACCAAACACCAGCCAGAGCACAGCGCCGCCTACTGAAAAATGAGGTAAATATTTTTGAAAAAGCACCAAAATTTTGGCATTAAAAATTTTATTCTAGCTTATCTCCAACAGAGTTGGAACTGAAAGCATCTCATTGCAGCTACCCGAAAGATTTTAAAACATTTTTTTTTTCTTCCCCTTGCAGCCGCGGTCCTGTTGAGACTGCAGATGAGGTTGTGATCTTCAGAAGCCGATGAACACATGCGGCCATGGCCATTTCGCGTAAATAAGCAGTTTTTTTTAAACTCCATATTTAAATGGGACATCAAATGTCAAGATTTAGAGTGAAGTCCCGACAATTTGCTGGATTCACTGCTTCGGATTAACACACAATTTTGTTTAAAAGGGTCTTGATTAAATTTTTAGTCATCACTCAAAATCTCTCTCATCAAAGTCCTGTTAATTAGAAGGCTCCTAAAAACACTTAAAACGACTGAGTATCATAACTGCTTGGACCTAGACACATTCAGCATAACAGGACCGACTGTCGCCCTTTTGTTATTTTTATTTTTTCCTGGCAGTGCGAAGATGAACACAAACAGCAAAACTGACCCTTAAATCCATTTTATGGCATTTGTTAATTCGGTATTGAGGATCTTTGCTTGTTGCCAAATTACGCACAAATCCTGTTCTATCCTATCCTGGGACAAAAGAGGCTTTTACATTTTATTTTTTCAATGCAACATTAATATAGTCACATTATGAAAGAAATGTCAACATTAATTTAATAAATTCAAAGTATTCCGGTCAAAATATTTTTACTTTTACTGCAACTGACAACAGAGCAGCGTCATGTATGTGATACCTGGTAAAACGCCAGCGAAATTATGAGAAAATATGTTTGGACTTTCAAATGAGCTCATCTTTTAAAGCCACACCATCTGACTGCAGAGTCAGGGCCAAACGTATTTGGACAACTTTGTAGCGTAGCCTCTGTATACCGGAAAATCAATCGCGATATTCTTGTGGCGTTGATTGCCAATTTGTATTCAACAGATTTAACAAAAATATCACATTCATCGTTTAATTATAGCTGGTGTCTGCATTTTCAGAGCCTTTCAATAATTGAGCAAACTGAACGGCAAAGTATTATTTTTAATAAAAACCACATTTACAGCCACTTTTCTTCAGACACTTAGGAAATGGACATTTCCAAGTCTCTGCAAGGTTTGGACTTCATTTACACCAGTTATTGAGAAATATAAAACAGTATGGTATCACATGGTAAATCTACCAATAGTAGGCAGGTGTCAAAAAAACTGTCGGCGCAAGAAGATGACTAGTGAGGGAAGCCACCAGGACACCCACCACAGCTGTGGCTGTGACAAGAGAAACTTCACACGATGCAACTTTTGTCTGCTGCATTACCAGTTTTACAGCTCCATGGTGGAGTGACACAGAGAAGGATTTTCTTAAAAGAAAGTAGTGAAATTTCAGGTAGTTTGACAGAAAGCATGTGGAAGATGAAAGCCTAGATTTGACCTGTTGCATGAAAATCCTTCTCTGCTCCACTCCACTGTGAAGCTGTGAGTGGTGATGCAATATGCAAAAGATGCACAAAGTAGTTTATCCCATCACAACTACAGAAGCTGGTCACTCCTGGGTGTCTTGGTGGCTTCCCTCACTAATCTCCTTAGTCTTTTTTAAAAAAAAAAAAGAAAAAAAAAAAGATTTACCATACAGTGTGTATTTACTGATGATTGATGTAAATCAAGTCCAAGTCATATTCAGTGACTTGGAGAGGTTTGTTTTCAATCCCTGACCTTTTGGCTGTAAAAGTAATGATTTGTTATGCTTCGGGTTTTGCATGCACATTGTTGTTTTGACTTTTATATATCTTTTATTTATGTCATGTTGTAGAGATTAGCTTTCACTGAGTTAAAAGGTCATTATTTTATTTAAATATACATAGCCTGAATTATGTAATTTTCTAAATTTGATATCATTACAAAGTTCTGATATGTCAAAGCTCAACGGGTCACAAACCTTCAAGAGCCACTGCATATGTATTAATTATATAATAACATTAATTCATGTGATTTATATTCCATTTCACCAGCCCGGTTTCTAACCCGAACACAGCAATGTTTTGTGCTGTTCTTTGCACTTCTGCCACTGAAATAGTCTCTTTAAAGTCCCTTTCAAACTTTTTCTACCAGTCTGTCTCCATGGTAACATGATCAAAATGACCACAAATAACTGTTAAAAGTGACAATTTTACAAGTTAAAATTTCTGACCAAGTTCCTGCATGGCTCCACTGAACTACAGGCAAATCCACAGCAACCCCCCCCCCCCCCCCCCCCCAAGGAAAAGATAGGCCAATTATTTTGGAATCAACTGCAATTTTTAGTTAATGAAATATTGTTCCTTAAAATCTCATCCTAGTCTTGCCCCATTTTTACTGGTCATTGATGGATTCTGTTAGCATTAATTAGTGTGTTAATTAATTAGTGAGTTTCTTCAAGTCCCACAAATGGCTTTATTTATTTATTGGCGGGGGGGGGGGGGGGGGGGCAAGCTTCCTGTAAAATATAAATCCATGTATGACTAATCATCAGCTCTATTTGATACAATATCTCCTTCATAACCTATAGCCTGAAGAATGTGGGACCAAATCAAATTACGCTCGAGAACAACCTTGTAGAAGAAGTTCCATCCTGTTCTTCTCAGACCACAAAAGTGAGCTGGTTGTACTTTTCAGCTGCACACAAGTTCATCCTGACAGCACTGCAGAGAACAATGATACAAGCACTTCAATTACAGCACAAGGCCAACATTTAAATACATAAACTAAGTTACAATTCTGACCAGATGTGATTATGGTAATGGTTGGAAACCCCAACCATTTCACTTTGAAACAATCAAATCTAAATTAGCTGAACCGATCAGACAGAATGGTGTGAGTGAATAAAAAGAAGAGTCGTCGTGTATGTTAACTCCCGTACTGATCGGATTGTCTACCATCTAACACAAGCCATAAAAGCCAACAAGTGTCACATCTGAAGAGAGCCATGAAGGAACTTCTCAGTGACGTTCGTTTAACAGCCGATACATCCACATTACAACCGTGTCTGAAAAAGGGCTTAATCATCTTGAAGGTGGTGTTTAAAAATGTTTTTAAATCAGCCGGAGGCCAAACAGTTGAGGGGAGAAACACCACTGAGGTCTAAGCAACATGATGTGCAAACATAACTGTGCATAGAGAGATCAAAACGTAATAAATATTAATGTGATCATTAAAATCATCACAAGCTTTGACTGTGTCAACACTTGTTGGGGTGATTGTACATTTTCATGATACATTTAGCCTAACAAAAAAATTTTTAATTTTTAGTGCTACGAGAAAAGTTTTCTTTATATAAGCAACACTTCCCATTTATTAACCAGAGTCCCAAAAAGACAAAACGCAAACACTCAAAAATCCTGATAGAAACGATTGATTTGTCATCTGTTTTCATCCAAGTTTAGCTTCCTCCAAATGGCTCTTATAGGTTAAAAATATTTGAGGAGTTTATTTGGAAAAACAAACACATGGCATTTGTTAGAACATAAAAGTTGAAATGACTGTCAGGAAAATGACTTCTAAAGCCCCCAGTAACACCAAGAAAGCCCCGCGAACATGGTGATGTAGCGATGTCTTGGACGTTCTAGAGCCCCTTTAAGTGCAGAGTCAACTATTAGTTAATGTAAAGTTACTTAAACCTACTCACTGCTGGGCAGTCTGACTTTACACCATGAACACACATTTGTGTTCAAACAGGTTCAATAAACTAGTTTTCAAGCGGGCTATTTGGATTAGCGCACCACTATAGCAACAACGACAGGCACCCGAGCTTGACAGCCATCTCAATTACTACCACAATAAATAAAATAAAAATAACTTTTTACACTTATGGGCCATTCTACAGTAATGGAATTACAATGGCAGCAAAACCCAGCTATTACTTAAGTTTATCATTTAATAAATTTGCTGACTGTAATTCTGTTACCGCAGAATTACTCGTATACTCTGGGAGAGTAGTACTTTGTGAGACTGATAACAAAAGCTGGGTTTTCATTACAGATTTGCACAATAGAGCCTATCCCAGCAATCATAAGGTGTAAGGCAGGGTTCACCCTGGGCAGGATGTCAGTCTGTCACAGGGTCACATACAAACACATTCACACCTAGGGACAATTTAAAATTTCCAATTCACCGAACCTGCATGTCTTTGGATGTGGGAGGAAGCCGGAGCACCCAGAGAAAACCCACATGAACACAGAGAGAACATGCAAACTCCACAGGTGGGAATTGAACCCATGACCTTCTTCCTGTGAGACAACAGTGCTAACTACTAATCCACCGTGCTGCCACACATGTTTCTATTGAACATATTTTCAATTCCATATGCCTAATGACAACCACTAGGGGTGCTCACTCACTCACCTTCAACAGCTTATCCTAAACAGTGTCGCTGGGGCAACAGCTCTGGCAGGGGACCCCAAACTTCCCTTTCCTGTACTACTGTTTTACTAGGGGTGCTACAGATCATAAAACTCATGATTCAGATTGGATAACAATTTAAATCGCTGATTAGATCAAGAAAAAAACAAAAACAAAACAGCACTCAGAGCACTGGCAGCCACCTCGGCTCCGCCCACACTCAGCTCCGTCCACTCTCAACTAAGAGTGAGCACAGGGAAAACAAGACAAACTGTGTCCTCAACTCCTGATACTGTGGGGTGATTCTTTCTGTGCTTAGATCCCAACACGCACCAGGCTACCTCAACCAGAGCTTGAGGCGACAGAGGACATCTGTTTTTAACAGGCTCTGTTCACACTTTGATTTCCCTGCAATTCTCCATCAAGATTTAATCAATTATTACTTCAAATCTCTTCACTGTTAAAATAAATCTGTATTTCACAAGATTTTGTAAACATTCCAATTAGTCTGCAGTTCATCTGTGCACTGAAACGTGGGGGGGAGGTCTGTAGTCATTATTATCAACAGTCATTTCACCTTTCTGTTCATTTTTAAAAATGTCACATTTCACAAATTCAGTCCTTTTTTTGTTTTTCAATTTTTTAACTGCCTCATTTCTGCATTAAAGATTCACATGAGCAACAAATAAACAGAGCAATATAGCAATGTACAGGAACTTTACACAGATGCGTTTGAAAAGTTAGCAGATCTAGCTTAGCGTTAGTTTTCACTGTTTCTTCGTCTGATGTAGCTTAAATAATGTGAAGCATAATGCCTGTCTTTGGACCACCGAGGTAATTGTAGGTGTATGTGTGTAAAACATGCTGAAAAGTTTCCTCAAACATTTCAAGATGAGGAAATAAGTGTCCCTCTGAGCCGCCGGGGGCTCGTCGCGGTTCGAGGTATATGATCCTGGGGCCGAACGGTGGCACCTGTGGAAAATGTTACAAAAGCTGTCTGATAGATGATGGTGAATTTCATTCACTACACTTTGCATCGTGCCGCCGCCGCCTCCCGCTGCTCTGCTCTCCAGCTCTGACTGGACTACGTTCATACATCCTCAACCTGTTTTTGTCAACCTGGCTTGCCCCTGAAAACTCAGTCACATTCAATTCACTTAATTCAAGTAAGTGCCTTCCCTCCTTTGGCATCACACTTCTGCAAACCGAGTGATTTTTCTTTTTTTTTGTATATTTACAGATTGAGGAATGACAGAGGTCTCTGAACACCTACAGTACCCTGAAGGTGATACTGATGAATTATTTAAACTAGCGTAACACACATAGCACATACGCCTGCCAAATGCCAGCCAGATATGGACTCTTTTCTAAGTTTAACCAAACTATAATTATGGAACATTAGGGATGGGAATTGATAAGTGCTTCCAAATACGAGGTCTATTAGATAATAAACCAACCCTTTTATTTATTTATTTTTTAACTATATGGATTTGAATGATGTGCAATTACACCAATCATGTTTGAACCCTCGTGCGCATGCGTGGGTTTTTTCACGCGTTTCGGTGACGTCATTCCCTGTGGGCAGGCCTTGAGTGAGATGTGGTCACGCCCTCTCGGCTGAATTCCTTTGTTTCACACGCTGCTCGAGACGGCGCGCGTTGCTTTATCAACATTTTTTCTGGACCTGTGAGGAATATCCGAGTGGACACTATTCAAGAAATTAAGCTGGTTTTCGGTGAAAAGTTTAACGGCTGATGAGAGATTATGGGGTGTTTCTGTCGCTGTAAGGACTTCCCACGGAGCGGGACGTCACGCAGCGCTTTCAGGCGCCGTCGTCGGCCTGTTTCGACCTGAAAACATCCTAATTTAAGGCTTAATTCACCCAGGATGTTGTGAGAGAACAGAGAAGATTCAGAAGAGGCCGGCATGAGGACTTTATGCAGACATTCCACTGTTTAAGGACATTTTTTAATGAAAGACGTGCACGCAAATTCGCCGAGTCGTTTCCGTGACGACTCGGCGAATCTGTGTGCGCCGCGACAGGAAAAACATCTCCGTGTTGAAAACCATTTGTAAAATTCAGGCAGCTTTTGATGGCTTTCAACAAGTGAGTAACTGAGAAATTGTTTAACAGCTTGGGCATGTTCCAACTTGTCCGTTAAGGTTTCCAACGGAGGTGTTTTTCCTGTCGCGACCCCCCGCGGTCGGGTCCGGCAACTCTGCCCGCACGTTCTTTCGTTACAAAATGTCCGTTAACAATGGAATGTCCGAATAAACTCCTCATGCCGACTTCTTCTGAAAGTTCTCTGTTCTCTGACGACTTACTGGGTGAACAGAGCCTGAAATGTGGAAGTTTTCAACTTGAAACGGCAAGACGCTGCCACCTCGAAGCGCAGATCGCCGTCAGGCGCCGTGGGCCGTCCTTATGGCGACACTACCAGACCAAAATCTCCCAGCCGTTAAAATTTTTACCGAAAACCAGCTGAATTTATCGAATGGTGTCCACTCAGTTGTGCCTTACAGTTTTGAAAAAATTTTGATCAAACAAAGCAGCAGTCTCTGAGCCATTCCTAAACAATGAGGGGGGGGGGGAATCGACGAGAGGGTGGGCCACTCCTCACTCAAAGACTGCCCACAGGCGAATGACGTAACCGACAGGCGTGAAAAAACTCTTGCATGCCCACGAGGGTTCAAGCATGTCTGATGTAATCACACGTGATTCAAATCCATATGGTTTTTGAAAAAAATAATAAGGTCGGATACTTTTCTAATAGACCTCGTATTTCAATCCATCAGAATCGTACGCCTCAGACAAACCAAACCAAGGGCTGCTAACCATAGGAGGAGGGGCCATAATCAACCATAAGACCCACTGGAGAAAAAAAATTATGCTCATCATTTACACTATAAACAATATCCACTATCACTCAAACATAGAACATCCACTCACCCTAAAGTCAGATTAGCTATAAATGAGAGTGACAAGTGGCTTGGATTTGTCACCTGATGGGCGTTCCCGGGGCGTGGCTAGCTCATGGTTACTGTGCATATGTTTAACAATCGATTATAAAGGATGGAGTACCAAACAAAGTCACTAAGCTTCTCCTCTGTGCCTGATAAAGTCAAAGTTTGAATGATGTGTTTCAGTAAACGGTGACTCTTGTATCACTAGTTAGCTTGCTAACATCTCTGTATGATGTCCTGCAAATTGCCTCAGAGGTAATACCTGGTTATCAAAACAGGGTTTTTAGATTTAAGTGTTTACTTCTTGCTAACGTTTACAAAATATATGAGAAAAGAAATCGCCAAATATATTACATTTATACAAAAATACAGCTGCCTGGGAGTGTATTCCCCCACGTTGGCTTAATTTGTAACCAACCAACGTATGTCAAGCTGCCTTCAGAAATCCTTGGGCGACAAGTCTGACGGAAGGCTCAGTGGGTGCTGTTGCTGAACTGGGTACAGCCACACTGCAATGATACAACATTAAAAAAAAACAAAACACCAGTTCAGAGTAGAACAAAAATACTGGATCCATAATGCCATTATAGACCCGCCTTTGGGGAGCCATTACAGAGCATCAGCATCTACATAAAGTAATGGTAACCTCCAGGGAACGCCCACGCAAGTGATAATTCCTCCCATGTTATTCTGACACTTCCACGTTGGAAAAAAACATTCATGTTGTGATGTCACATCTGGCATCATGACACCAAAGTCTGCATCTAGCAACAACAGAAACAGCTACAACATTGATGAAAATCTGTGTAGGCCTATGTTTTTCCACACAGAAAAGCCATCAAGTTTTTTCTGTCTGGACTGGGGGTTCTGTGTGTTTTTCTCTTTTCTTTTTTTTTTTACCCCCCTTTTTCTTTTGTTCAAACTAAATAAGTGAATAAAAACAATTTAACAACAACAATAACAAAAAAAAGCCATCAAGAATAGATGAGGGAATTGGACTGATAATCAGTGTCGATAGTGGCAATGATAGAGAAAATCTTCTCTATTCCCATCCCTAATCAAATGTGCATAATTAATAGCAAAACCATTTATATCACTTTGTTAAACTGTTATGTCCTGTTGTACTCCATTTTTAATGGACTCGCAGGGTAGATGTTGGTTTATATTCCTGATCTACGCACTCCTACCTGCCAATGTGCTCAAACTGATCCAGATCAAACGACTCATCTGGATCTGGCAGGCAGAAATATAGACAATGTTTTAAATTTACACTTACAATTTTTTTTTTTACATCATTATGTGACACAAAATTAAAACAAATTTGTCCACATTGTGGTTTTGTCATTAATCTTCCATTTTCATGTATGCAGGACAACATGTTTCATTACAATCATAACACTAAGTACATTTATTAATGTCAAAAGGACTCCCGTGGTCCGGGGAGGGGGCACTAAGGCTGGAACTAACAATTTTCACATTCATCAATAAGAGTTTCCCAAAACCCAAGACGATGATAACCTTAAACATGTTTTGTCCGTAACCCAAAGATATTCTGTTTATTATCACTAAGAAATAAAGAAGGCAAACAAACCAGAAAATATTCATGTTTAAGAAGCTAAATTCTGAGAATTCAGATTAAAAAAACCTAACAAGCCTCAAAAACTAATCAATTAGTAAAATAGTTTCTTGTAAAAAAAAAAAAAAAAAAAAAAATCAAGGTGGTTCTGTTTCTGTTGCCTTAAAAAGGTCAGTAAATGCAACTTCTAAATAAGTTTCATTTCAACACAAAGGTTAATAACGTAATTTAAGATAAATTAACCTTTTGCCTTGAAACAAAACTTATTCTGAAGTTGATTTGACTTTTGAGGCAGCAACTGATCTTCCATTTTAAAAACAGCAGAACCACCTTGACATTTTTTAGTGTTGTCGATTATTTTAATAATGGATTAATACACAATTATTCACTGCAGCTTTGTTTAATTCTGTGAAGGCCACAGTATTCACTCTCAACAGTTTGTCCCCTTTTTTAAAAAATAGTTGGGCTACAAAAGGGAAATTTGCTGTTTTGGGTTCAATACAAATTTTTTAAAATTTCCAATTTCCACTTGAATTAAATGAATTGACAGTGAACCCCTGCCCACCCCTCTCCCACATTCAACCCTTTCTTCCCATCACACATGTATCTCCTTATAGCCCCACCCTGCTCCAACTCCACAGACAAGCCCTTTCACGCCTATCATCCCGCCCCAAACCTGCTCTGTGTTCCCAGCCTCTTTGGTGACTCTCTGGTAGCTATGAAACAGGGTTCCTACACAATCACAATGTCTACTTTAAAATGCAAAGGGGGGGGGGGGACCAGAAAAATCTGGGCTGGATTTTCAACATGACTGTTAGCGATATCAATCTACAGCTTATGATGATGCCTCACAGCAACAACACAATAAATGATGGCAGGGCTACAACTACACACGATAGGTTTTCTCAAATATATCCGAGCTTATTGTGCAACTCCAACTCTCCTAAAAATTTACAGAATTTTTCAGGACTTTCCAGTCCTGTGTAGGAACCCTGATAGAAGGTGTAGCTAAGTTTTAAAATCAAAGGAACCAGTAAGTACCGCCCCTACCAGGCTGCTGGGACCAAGTAAGTGCCGGTTCAAGGAATGGGTGTGCCACCCTCACTTCCCCTCTCTCTAAGTGGAGGTGCCATGGCTGGGCATGTTGGCCATGCTGCCGACCATGCCAGCCGCACCAGCCATACCTGAGGGCCCTGCCAAAGCTGGAGGACTGTGCTTGGTAGGTGAGGTCATATCAGCCCCACGCCCCTGACTCTGGGGCGTGTGGTGGGTGTGCTGCAGGGCGTGGCGCTCCAGCAAGGTGCGGTGAGTGAAGGCCCGGTGGCACACGTTGCACTGGAAGGTGCGCTCGGCCCGGTGAGTGCGCATGTGCACGTTGAGCGAGCTTTTCTGGGTGAAGCGCTTGCCGCACATGGAGCACTGGAAGGCCCTGACGCCGGTGTGCACCACCATGTGTTTGAGGAGGTAGTCACGCAGGGAGAAGGAGCGCCAGCAGATGGAGCACTGATGAGGTTTCTGACCTGGAGGAACAAAACAGATGGTGTCAGTCTTTTAGAAGTATAGCAGGGCCCTCAGCAGGATGTGTCACTCTGTTTATCAAAGTTTAACTCCAGACACCCTGATAAAGTACGTCCACACAAAAGGAGGTTGGGCCAAACGTGGCTCGCTGGGCACCAGCTGGGCAACCCTGACTCAGCAGTGACTAAACATGCTGCTGCCGTCTGAAAAACCTCACAGAAATTACTGAGTTTTCTACATTTGTTTTTATTGACACTTTGCATTTAGCAGCACAGGTATCTGGTGTGAGCAGGATTTATTGAGGAGTTTTAATGGCACCAATGGATCGTGTGAGATGACTTCATGAACAAATGTCTGCAGAAAGTGATGCGGACAGCAGCCGAGTTTGTGCCACATAACACTGGCTGGAGACAGAAATGGCAAAAACAGTTCTCCTTTGGTTGTCTGAAAAGACACCGTAGTAACAACTGAAAAATTCAGCTTAAAGCACTCAGTGTGGCTCGTCACAAAAAAAGCAAGATAAACAAAACAAATCCAAATCACTGTCTGGCGATCGTTTTTGGGACCATAGCAGCCTTCTATACATGGCAACAAGAACCCCGTGAAGACCACTACGTTGTGCTAATGAAGGGACACATCTACAAAATGTAAAGGTTTGTCTTTAAGCTCAGGTCTCTACATGACAACAATCCAGAGACATTTTCCATTACTGCTGACCCCAAACATTTAAATTCATTCATTCATACATTTTCTATAACCCCTTATTCCAGTAAAGGGTCATGGAGGGGTTGGAGCCTATCCCAGCAGTCATAGGGTGGACAGGACACCAGTCTGTCACAGGGCAACATTAAAATTTTACTCACTTATTAACAAAACCCCAACATACATCAATTTCTTCATATGGAGATCCAAACCTGCCGCCGACTCACAGGGGACAAACTATTGTTTTCCAACAGAGTACCCGGCTACCCAGAAGTCCTCTGCTCCCAACCCAGAACAAGTACTCAGACGGTCCTGAGTGGGACGAGTATGATCACAAATTTCATTCTTGCTTAATATTGGGCTGTTTTTGCCAATACCAGGGTCCTCATGACTAACGTGGACTTTCTACTAAAAGTTGGCGTATGCCAAAACCCTGAAACTGGAGTAAGCACAAATATATTCAGATGTGTGTAGGCATGAATCCATGGATGTCCCATTTGTACATCCCACTGAATGTGGAATTGAGCGTGGAACCAAACTCCTCCCTGGTCACGCCCTATTTAAATATGCAATTTCATGTAAATAGGCCCTTGGAGCAGAGATTCCCCATGACGTCAAATCAGACAACATGAACACAGAAAATAAATTATACTATAGATGAGTGGAAATGATGAGAAAACACATAGGGACAGTTTATTCAGTATTAATCATGAAACTGGAAAAATGTTTGTGGGAGCTACAGAGTGAGTGCGTGAGTCCGACAAGCAGAACAGCGTGCACACACTGATGTTAAAAAGGTTAGGCACGCCTCCGCTGACAGTGTGACATCACAACTTACACACGTGTTTGACAAATACTGAACACAGGAAGCCTGTTAAGAAGCTCTGCAGCTCACCAAGCAAAAATAAAAAAAAGACACTGATAATAATAAAAACATATTTGAATGCACAAATGTGTCCGTGCTGGTTTTCGTTCGCAACAATTACACGAATAAACTATTTTAACACAAACAAATTCATCATGTGATGGTGCCTTTATAGCAATGTGTGTGCAGTTAACAGCTCCTGTTACATTCGGGAAGCCGTCTCTGCTGCAGAATGTGCTGTAATGTTGGAATGTACCTGGAGCTGACGTGGCTCGGCTCAAGGTTGACTGGCACACGCCTGACCGATCGGCCAGCTCACGGTGGAATGCCCCTGATGCCAGGACGCCCAGCGTGGTCAGCGCCTGTGTGGGCACAGATAACCCCTGGGTCCTCGCCGTATTGAGCTCTGGGCCGGCCAGAGTTCTGTGCACAACTCTAGTAACAGTGGCCTCGGTAATCTAAATCGGCTTATGAGCCAATTATCGTCATCTGTAATGAAATCCTCACGTTCCCTGAATACGCGCTCACGTTGGATTGCACCATTTGCAAGGTCCTCTAACCATGCTAACCCAGCCACTGTTAGTGCCATTTTACGCATCACTTTGCGCACGCATGTTTTTAGATCCATCTGTATAATTGCAAACACGTGGGTGTGTTAAATGTTAATCAGTGTGTCTCTGATGTGCACATCACTCTGATGACTTCATGTTTTCACACTATTAACGGTTCCCTGCATCATGTGTACGTGTTGGAGATGGCACAATAGCTGTAGAAACGCACGTACGCCAGCCTGGATTTTTGCGTGACGCACCACACATTTCCACACTCAAGTCACTTTTGATACATCTACACGTGGACGTGGAGATGGGCGTACTCCAGGTTTTGTGCGTACGTATGCTTTGTACATGAGGCCCCAGATCTGCAGAGTAGGACTGGCGGCACGGCTTACCAGAGTGGATGAACATGTGCTTGCTGTAGTTCTTCCTGGAACGTAAAGATTTCCCACAGTGTGTGCAGTCAAATGAGGTCTCAGATCCCTGGGAGGAAGGGGAGGGGCCTGCAGAGCAGGAAGAGGTTACTGGAGGTGGAGCGGGGGTCATGGGTGCTGGGGGCGGAGCTTGCTGACTAGGCTCTGTTCCTGCCATGGTGTCAATTCCACTCATGGGTCCGCCCACATAGAACGGAGCTTGCTGCGACTGGCTCACTGGGTACTGGAAAAGAAGCTGTGGAAGAAATGTGGACCTTCAAGTTTGGAAAATGTACCAGAGCCCCCTTTCATGATTTTATTCCTCAAAGACAGAAACTGCAGAAAATTCTGATTAGAGTATCTTTTTCAGTCCATAATAAAGCTTGCTTCATGTCATATAAAGATCTTTACTTAACTTAATTAGCTTTAAAAACACAACAAAAAACAGGCAAGTGGAGGATTATTGGAAAGTTTGCAATCTCCACTTATCTTCATGAGGGAAACATCTTTCAAGTACCAAAATTGCTGTCTCCAGCATTCAATATTGATTTTTTTTTCAAAAATATGAGTATTAGCAACATAGACGGTCATAAATGGTCAGTAGATCAAACAAATGTGCTGCTTGAGTAGTTTGAAAAGGTTTTACACATTTTGTTTTTTTACATTTTCCTTGAAACTTTCAGTGTCGTGAAAATGCTCATTTTGATTTGCAGTCACTATTTGTTTTTTGCCTCATTTAATGACCGACTCAAAACTTCATCTCAAAAAAATAAATGCCTGCCTTAAATAAGTACCAGACATTATGTGCATTAAAAAGATTACATTTAGTTGAGTCACTCTTTTTTCTAAGTTAGCTGCGGAGTGGTACCTTAAAATCCTAAAGCCTGATTTATGCTTCTCCAAATCTGTAAGTCCGTGGCCATGCAATGACGTTGACGTGTGCATGACGCTTTTAAACTTCTCTGTCATGTCAATATGCAATTTACTGCAGGAACAGTGGCTTTTTCCGGATTAATTTGTCCCTCGATGAGCTACGTTACTTTATACAATCATCAACCTCCAAACCAACAATCTGGTACAACCCCTGGCAATAATTATGGAATCACCGGCCTCAGAGGATGTTCAGTTGTTTAATTTTGTAGAAAAAAAAAGTAGATCACAGACATGACATAAAACTAAAGTCATTTCAAATGGCAACTTTCTGGCTTTAAGAAACACTATAAGAAATCAGGAAAAATAATTGTGGCAGTCAGCAACGGTTACTTTTTTAGACCAAGCAGAGGGAAAAAAATATGGACTCACTCAATTCTGAGGAAAAAATTATGGAATCACCCTGTAAATTTTCATCCCCAAAACTAACATCTGCATCAAATCAGATCTGCTCGTTAGTCTGCATCTAAAGAGGAGTGATCACACCTTGGAGAGCTGTTGCACCCAAGTGGACTGACATGAATCATGGCTCCAACACGAGAGATGTCAATTGAAACAAAGGAGAGGATTATCAAACTCTTAAAAGAGGGTAAATCATCACGCAATGTTACAAAAGATGTTGGTTGTTCACAGTCAGCTGTGTCTAAACTCTGGACCAAATACAAACAACATGGGAAGGGTGTTAAAGGCAAACATATTGGTAGACCAAGGAAGACATCAAAGCGTCAAGACAGAAAACTTAAAGCAATATGTCTCAAAAATCGAAAATGCACAACAAAACAAATGAGGAACGAATGGGAGGAAACTGGAGTCAACGTCTGTGACCGAACTGTAACAAACCGCCTAAAGGAAATGGGATTTACATACAGAAAAGCTAAACGAAAGCCATCATTAAGACCTAAACAGAAAAAAAAATAAATTAAAAAATAAGGTTACAATGGGCTAAGGAAAAGCAATCATGGACTGTGGATGACTGGATGAAAGCCATATTCAGTGATGAATCTCAAATCTGCATTGGGCAAGGTGATGATGCTGGAACTTTTGTTTGGTGCCGTTCCAATGAGATTTATAAAGATGACTGCCTGAAGAGAACATGTAAATTTCCACAGTCATTGATGATATGGGGCTGCATGTCAGGTAAAGGCACTTGGGAGATGGCTGTCATTACATCATCAATAAATGCACAAGTTTACGTTGATATTTTGGACACTTTTCTTATCCCATCAATTGAAAGGATGTTGGGGGATGATGAAATCATTTTTCAAGATGATAATGCATCTTGCCATAGAGCAAAAACTGTGAAAACATTCCTTGCAAAAAGACACATAGGGTCAATGTCATGGCCTGCAAATAGTCCGGATCTTAATCCAATTGAAAATCTTTGGTGGAAGTTGAAGAAAATGGTCCATGACAAGGTTCCAACCTGCAAAGCTGATCTGGCAACAGCAATCAGAGAAAGTTGGAGCCAGATTGATGAAGAGTACTGTTTGTCACTCATTAAGTCCATGCCTCAGAGACTGCAAGCTGTTATAAAAGCCAGAGGTGGTGCAACAAAATACTAGTGATGTGTTGGAGCGTTCTTTTGTTTTTCATGATTCCATAATTTTTTCCTCAGAATTGAGTGATTCCATGTTTTTTTCCCTCTGCTTGGTCTAAAAAAGTAACCGTTACTGACTGCCACAATTTTTTTTCCTGATTTCTTAAAGCCAGAAAGTTGCCATTTGAAATGACTTTAGTTTTCTGTCATGTCTGTGATCTGCTTTTTTTTCTACAAAATTAAACAACTGAATGAACATCCTCCGAGGCCGGTGAGTCCATAATTTTTGCCAGGGGTTGTACACAGAATTTCCCTTCATGAATTGTGGGTCATTTGAGCGTCTTTTTCCTGACTCCTTGTTGTAAAGTTGGTCATATTTGCAGACTTTTCTGCCAAAGTTTCTGTGTAGGCTCTCAGTTGTCCAGGTGGTTTCCATAGAAGAGAAGCTTGAATCTTCGACTGGACTGGGTTGCTTGACGTGAGGACGTTTCGCTTCAAATCACAGAAGCTTCCTCAGCTAAAGTTCTTGCTCTGGTGGTCTGACTTCTGTCTTGCCACTTGTAGAGAAGAATAATCAAGAAGTCACAAAAGCTGGAGTTTTAAACCTAACCAGATCCCTCCTACCAAGAGGCAGACTGCTATAGGCTGGTGACTAAACAATAGCTCTAATTAGCACCTATTGTGCTCTAGTTAGCACCTCCTAATGACAGGGCAGCTGTCCCTCTCCTGATGGCTCCCTTGACGACTCTGCTGATGACGTGAATGACTCATTACCATGAACAAAAGACTGAAACTGCTTTGACCTGAGTACCCCATTGTAAACAGGGGATAAAGCGTGTCTCAGACCCCCTCCCCGGTTAAGGCCGGGTTTCAAACGTTTCACAACGAATGCCTCCTTGACCCCTCTCTCAAACCATTTCTTCTCTCTGGCTAATATTTTAACTTCCTTGTCCTCAAACGTGTGGTTAGTGTCTTTAAGGTGGAGATGAACTGCAGACTGAGGTCCACTGGCGCCCTCTCTGCGGTGCTGGTATAGCCTTTTGTGTAAAGGTTGCTTAGTCTCACCTATGTAGTGTTCGTTACAGTTTTCCTGACATCTGATAGAATACACTACATTGCTCTGTAACTAGGGATCCTGTCCTTAGGGTGAACTAATTTCTGTCTCAAGGTGTTAACCGGTTTAAAGTAAACTGGGATTTTGTGCTGTCTGAAGATCCTCTGTAGTTTTTCCCCTACTCCTGCTAAATAAGGGAGAGACACTCTTCTTCTTGTCTCCGTCTCCTGTCTATCTGGTCTCTTTGTTCTCTGGGACTTCTGCACTTTGTCCAGGGACCACCATGGGTACCCACATACTGTGAGGGCTTTCTGGACAAGTTGTTGTTCTTTAGCCCTTCTTTAGTCTTCCCTCTGCAGTTGTGGGCACCTGTAGGGCTCTGTGTTGAAGTGTCCTGATCACCCCGAGCTTGTGTTCAAGGGGGTGGTTTGAGCCGAAGAGTAGATATTGGTCAGTGTGAGACCCCATCGCACAGCCATGAATCTGCCTGTAGTAATTCCCCCTAAACAGGAAATACGTGGTGTTAAGACAGATCTCCAAGAGCTGGCAGATGTGGTCTGGTGTGAGTTTGGTCCTTTCAAGTAGAGACACATCCTCCAGCAGTCTCTGCCTCACCGCTGAGATGGCCTCAGCGGTGGGGATGCAGGTGAACAACGAAGTCACATCAAAAGACACAATTGTTTCATCTGCCTCCAGCTGCAGGTCCTTGATCTTGTTCACAAATCTTGTGTGTTCTCCACATGGTGTTCTGAGTTACCCACTAGAGGAGCCAAAATCCACTTGAGGTGCTTGGCCACATTGTACGTGATGGAATCTGTGCTACATACAATAGGCCTGAGTGGCACGTCCTGTTTGTGGATTTTGGGCAGAACACACAAGATTTTGTGAGCAAGATCAAGGACCTGCTGCTGGAGGCAGATGAAACAATTGTGTCTTTTGATGTGACTTCGTTGTTCACCTGCATCCCCACCGCTTGCATCACCCCCTTGAACACAAGCTCGGGGTGATCAGGACGCTTCAACACAGAGCCCTACAGGTGCCCACAACTGCAGAGGGAAGGGCTAAAGACCAACAACTTGTCCGGAAAGCCCTCACAGTATGTGGGTACCCACGATGGTCCCTGGACAAAGTGCAGAAGTCCCAGAGAACAAAGAGACCAGATAGACAGGAGACGGAGACAAGAAGAAGAGGAGTGTCTCTCCCTTATTTAGCAGGAGTAGGGGAAAAACTACTGAGGATCTTCAGACAGCACAAAATCCCAGTTTACTTTAAACCGGTTAACACCTTGAGACAGAAATTAGTTCACCCTAAGGACAGGATCCCTAGTTACAAACAGAGCAATGTAGTGTATTCTATCCGTTGTCAGGAAAACTGTAACGAACACTACATAGGTGAGACTAAGCAACCTTTACACAAAAGGCTATACCAGCACTGCAGAGAGGGCACCAGTGGACCTCAGTCTGCAGTTCATCTCCACCTTAAAGACACTAACCACACGTTTGAGGACAAGAAGTTAAAATATTAGCCAGAGAGAAGAAATGGTTTGAGAGAGGGGTCAAGGAGGCATTCTTTGTGAAACATTTGAAACCCAGCCTTAACCGGGGAGGGGGTCTGAGACACGCTTTATCCCCTGTTTACAATGGGGTACTCAGGTCAAAGCAGTTTCAGTCTTTTGTTCATGGTGATGAGTCATTCACGTCATCAGCAGAGTCGTCAAGGGAGCCATCAGGAGAGGGACAGCTGCCCTGTCATTAGGAGGGTGCTAACTAGAGCACAATAGGTGCTAATTAGAGCTATTGTTTAGTCACCAGCCTATAGCAGTCTGCCTCTCGGTAGGAAGGGTCTGGTTAGGTTTAAAACTCCAGCTTTTGTGACTTCTTGATTATTCTTCTCTACAAGAGGCAAGACAGAAGTCAGACCACCAGAGCAAGAATTTTAGCTGAGGAAGCTTCTGTGATTTGAAGCGAAACGTCCTCACGTCAAGCAACCCAGTCCAGTCGAAGATTCAAGCTTCTCTACTTTTCTGCCAAACATATATGATCAAAGATCAAAATGTAATCAGCATGCGCACTGCAAAAACTTTTAAAATATGACAGGAGAGGAAGGAGTGAAAACAGAAAAGAGACAAATCACAGCCTTTTGCACCCTCAATCATTTGGCAGGTGTGCGGGTTCGCAGCCACGCAGAGGGGCTAAGGTCTGAAGAGGTTGTCTTTGGTTAATCACACCCAGGGATATGTGTGAACTTATCATATTACAGTGCAGGCAGCAAGATTTGGCGCTATATAAAATTAAATAAAAATTGAAATGAATTCAAGTCGCCTGAGCGCACTGACCTGGTTGTTGATGGACTGAGTGGTTGGAGGTGGAGTCAGAGGTTTGTTGACTCGTCCTCTGGGATTAAAAGACATGGCCTGAGGAGGCTCGCTCTGAGGCCAAAAGCTCTCTGAAAACACCCCCTGCTCGTCATAGAAATCCTGGAAGACAAACACAAACGTAGTAAATATACAGTTTTGAATCTTCCTATGGGTATCGTCGGCCGTTTAGTGATGGTAAGACCTCAGGCTACCAGTTACCATTTGCATTCGCCACCTTGAACCAATATTGCTTTTTGTTTCTTAAACATATTCTGAAGATTACAGCACCCATCACACTAATGCACAGCCGTGGGTCCTGGATGACAACCACAGGAAGACGCCTGGTCCATCCTCACATCTTGAAAGTAGCTAGCTACCTGCTTCAGCCAGGTAAAAGGGGGCGTGTCCTCAGCCTTCTCCAGCTGCATATACTAATGCACCTGTGTACTGGATCATGGCCAAACACACCACATACCTTTGTGTCAACTGAACGGTTACTTCAAGAGATAAAGAGGAGTGTTGCTTGTATTTTGAAGGAACGAAGCAGAATGGCACCATTAAAAATATAGGACACACTGGCGTTGTGGTCATTAATATCAGAATATTGTGTGATAACGTTGTTGGTACAATGACTCATCAGACATATTTTAACATAAAAAGCATCCGTGTCACTGGAACTGGCATTTGTAAAATGGCAGAGATGAAACAACAAATTTAATAATCGATTATTAAAATAGTTCTCAACTAATTTAGTCATCGATTAGTTGCTAAATAACTTTGTTTTACCACAAATGTTTCGTTTCTTCCATATAATCAACCGAGCTTTGCTTTGAATCTTGAACCAATGAAGGAGTGCTTCGAGCTGCTGCTTTGTTGGTTTCATTTGTTTTATTTCGCTTTATCTTACTTTTTCTCCACTAAAACCCTAAAGAGCATATGTCTGTGAGGAACATTTACCTTTTTATGTTAAACTGACCTGTTATGGTCTTCTGAAACAGTTGATAAATGTATTTTATGCTAACGCTGATGCTAACGTGTTAGCATGTCTATGGCGTTTTCAATGTTAAAGTCAGCATTAAGCTGCTGGCATTTCAGCATGTTTGTGCATTTGTTTTCTGCATAATAATTAATGGCTCAGAGTTTATTCCACAGCTCAGCATTTATTTTTATTTATATATTAATAATAACAATAATAGTAGTATAATAACTAATAATGCTACAGTACAATTTTAGAGAAAGAGACATGAGTCACATGTGTCATTGTGAAATGACCACAGTTTACAAGTTATACAGAGAATGTTGCACATATAATTTGTCAGGCTACAGTTTTTGATTTAGGTTTCATGGTTAACTGGTTATGCTAATTGCTCACATATATTTTATATCATTTATGTGTTTCAATGTTTTATGGCAACTCAGCACTTTGATAAAGCAATGCCATTTGAAATAATTATGTTTGTTCTTTATTATAAACTGTTTTATTCTTTATTATTTTATATTTCAACAGCCAAGGGACATTTGATGATTTGTTGATTTTCAAGTATTTTAAGTTTTCAAATAATGTTCTGTTGTTAAATAAAGTGATGGAAGGAGAGAAAAATTGTTTCCCCGGCACATTTTTTAAAAAATTCCCCGCTAATCCAATTAATCGTGTCGAAACCACATCAGATTCATCGATCTAAATAATAGTTTGTTGCAGCCCTATAAAATGGAAATGCTAACGTTGTCATATCCTAATTAGCATCATTATGAAACATATTTAAAGTATTACAGTAAATCAAGGGTTGACTTTTTGATTCTGTGAAGCAACAGTCACCGTACAACAATTTAACAGCTTTTTGTGTTACAGGAACAAAAAATGACAACAGGCAGCCACACAAATAACAGATCTTCATGATGTCTTACTCATGTTTAACATTTTGTAAGTGCTTCGAAATGTGACTGAGATTGCACATTATGAAACATTTGTCATATGTAATAACATTCACAAACAGAGGCAGAGTGATACATGACCTCTAATTGCCAAAGTCCGAGTTGTCATGTATCCCGTGCAACGTGTCGTTTAAGTCACATATTCAGGTCTACCCTTGATACACACATACAGAAGTCTTGTTAATGTGCCCTTGAGCCAGATGTTAAATGTTTAGCTCCTGTAACTGGAAGCCATTTGGACCTCACAGTGTCTACTATGTGGTAAAACAAAATGCTACCTAAAGGTGGTAGAATGTTTGGAGAGCAACAGACTTTTCTTACGTCGAGCCAATTCTGGTCTTGAATATTTGCATTTCTGAACTATACCTGACCCGATCGCATTTCCATGGTTACAAACATAAAGTCTGACTCAGTGCAGTTCAACCAGTCGAGCTACATGTCTGTTCAATACCGCAAAACAAAGGGTTAATACGACTGCTTCTAGGAGAATCTTATGAACTTGTCTTGTGTTCAGGGTGTGGAAATCTAAATGCTGCTGGCAAGGCAGGAATAAACTGTGCACTTAGTCACAGGTCTAACTACTATCTATCAGACCATCTACTGTTACTCTTTAGGAAGCAAATCCAGAAAGCACAGGCAAGAGGGGAGATTTTAAGGAATTTTTGCAGAGTTACACAAGTCTGAATCTGCTCTTCACAGCGTGAAACAGCAAACACACCACTTTGTAATGGGGGTTTTCCATCCACGAAGAGATACTTGAAGTGCTTTACAATGAATGCAAACTGACAGCAATTCCACAATTAAGGTCCTTGGTCAAAGGCACCGTTTTGGTGCTACTGACAGTGAGACAAGTGGGGTTCTCACCTCCTCCAATCACATTTATCCAGCTTGTCAGGGGATCAAACAATGACCTGCCAATCCCATAGCCACATCTCTAACCCGAAGGCTACCATTTGCCAAATATACAGTGTGTGTGTGTGGGGGGGGGGGGGGGGGGGGGGGGGGGGGGGGGCTTTCAAGTCTTCAGTAGGGATGTATTTAATAGTACAGAATAGTGTTTGTGACACACACACACATATACATATATATATATACACACATACATACATATACACACACACACACCATATAACTGGTCATGTATCCACCTAGCTCGCTGAGCCTTATGTGCCTTCTTGTGTGCTGTAGTCACAGGAATCTGGCCTGATCTGTGTCCCCAGAACTAAGAACTCAGCAAGTTTTAGAGCCTTTGCCTACCATGTTCCTCATTCATGAAGCAGTTTGCCTGTTGACATTACAAAGTCCACTTTGCTAATCTTAAAACTTATAGAATTAATTTAACTATATCTGATTGTATGTTTATTTGCATTTGATATTTCAGATTAAGTGTTTCTATGGATACAGAAATTTTATTTTTCCTTAGCACTTTATATTAAATTCTTCTACTTCACGTGTTATATAAATAAATTATTATTATTACTCTTGCATATGGTTTTTAAAATCTGTTTATTTTGTTTTATGTAAAACTAAAAGAAAAGGACCAACGTGTATTGAAGGTAGGCATTTCTTAATGCATTGCAGAGCTGTTCAATAGTAGAGCATATACACTGAATTGACTTTAATGTGCTGGCAGTGTGCCCTGTGCAAGTGTAAAAAAAAAGAGAAAAAAAAAAAGGTGGAAAATAGAGATACCAGATGAGGACTTGGTACACTCCATATTAAATGACTGATTGGGAGAGAGAAAGAAAGAAAGAAAAAGCCTAGACTGCGACATTCTTACACTTCAGAATAAACAATGCCATGGTCATCACATGCCTTGATTTACATTAAAAAATGTCACTTTTTACAGAGACAGCTGCAGTGAATTAATGCATGCCCAATTCCAATATATTGAACATCACTTTTTAGAAAGCTGACAGTCAAAGCTGGATCCTGTCGGCACGGCAGATGTTCACATTGTGCATAATATAGCAGACTGCGGCATAAATCCACCACATTTTTTCCTTTTCATCTTCTTTCTGTTCAAGATATTTGGCACAAATAGAATCATTCCCTTCAAAAGTTGAAGGCAACAGTTTTGGCAAAATATGCCCCTGAAATTACTCTAAATTCCCAAATCTCTCGAGACATCTAAGAGTTTTCTTCTGCAAGAAATTAATAATTTATTGTGTGTTTTTATGTACACTGGTACACAAACCTTTGTGTTTGTAATCCCTACTAGCAGTACCAGGTGTACTTTTAAACCCACGTTGCACATAGAAATCCAAGGACACGAGAAAAAAAAAAGCTTAAAGAAAAAGTAGGATGCCGAATATATAAATCTAACATGAGAGAACATTTGGTTTTCCAACACTGTTGCTCATTTGTAGACATATTTCTTATAATACAACAACTTTAGGATCACAAATCCTTTTTGAAGGTGCAGATCATTGGAACAGATCCAGACCCTAATGGTCTATCATGTGCAAGACAGACAGCTTTCATCAAAACCAGTGTATTTGTTGGAGACGATCTCAAATGAACATCTGGGAAAAACTCATTTTACCATCTAAAACAAATTAAAGACATGACCCAGAATCCACATTCTGATTCAAATCAACACCGCATCTTTATAAGATCTGTGTCTCCATCAACTCCTTGAATTGTCAAGAACGGTTCCCATCTCCCCATGTAAAAAAATGTTTTTTTAAACATGTTCCAGAATCAGACTTCTTCCTTTCACAGCGACTTTTAGTTATTCTGAAAACAAAATTCACCAGATTCAGGTGAAAACATCATATTAAACATCTTTTCTTTGTTCCTCCTCTATGACTGCCTTGTTGGTCCTGTGGTCACTCTCACCTTTGTGTTCAGGAAAAGGACTTTTCAGCAGTAGCTTTACACATTTAGCTTTACTACCTGCAGCAACACAAACGGCCTAACTGCCCACTACCTTAATCTCATCATTTAAACTGTACTTCCTAAAAAATTTCAGGCCCAGGGGGCCAAAGTTGAGAGCTTCAAAATCCTTAAAACAGTTGTGGAAACATAGTACTTAGTGTAGCAGATTGTTTGGTTTAAATTATTCCATCTGCCAGGAACTCTTTTTCATGAGAGACCTTTATCTTCTCATTTGAACCCACCTGTCCAAATCCTGCCATGGGTTCCTGCGAGGCCTCCTGCTCTCCATCTTGTCTTCCATCGTCCAAGGTGTAGACAGCGCCCTCTGTGTTCTGCACGCCTTCGTCTTTCACCACCACTCCCTCTCCTCCCAGCACCTACGGAACAGACCCATTTCAGTTTCAAAGAGGAGAGATTCAGTGAATAAACAGTAAAAACACAACTGTGTGGCAGGAGACTGAAGAACAGCAATGAAATCCATAGCTGTTCCAGATTTAGTGACCTACAGCAGCTATGCAGAAGTCCATAGAATATCAATCAGCCAAATACTGAGGAAGTTAATTGAAAAGCTTCTTTGTCTGTAAAGTGCAGAAACATCTCAGCAATATGCGCCAATGCAGTGTGAGAAGAGCTGAAAAGGAATGAAAAGCGAAGCTTTGCAGCTCTGCATGCCTGAAAGCTGTAACCATGGCAACCCTTCGCCTTATCCCCCTACCTGGAGTCTTAGCGGCTGCCTCTGCTTGCGGCTGTGTCCCGCCCCCCTGTCTCTGTCTCCATCTCTTCCCCGCTCTCTGCCGTCCAAGTCTTCCTCCTCACTGTATCTGTCCATCCCCACCAAGTCATCTGAGAGGTCAGTTGTGTTGCCACGGAGGCTGTCCCTGCCGATGCTGTCGACGCTGCCTACGCCGGAGCTGCAGCTTGCCGAGAGGTTCCCTGTGCTGTTGGTGCTCGCTCCGTTAGCACTCTGGGCCAGCAGGTCTCTGAGCTTGTACCTGACATCCTGAGTACAGCTGGCGCTCTGCTTCATGAGCATTGTGCTGGCTCCAGAGCCGAGGCCATCGGCGCTGCACATGGAACCGGGGCCCATATCGCCCAGCGCCATCAGACTCACACTGTTAGCTTGCTCCATGGGGCCGGGGCCGCTCTCGCTAACACTAACACTGGCGCTGCCAAGCCCTCCACCCATGTTGTTAGCTCCACAGTCAGCCATGAAATTAGAGAAGTTTGGGTAATTTGTGCCACCACCAGAACAGCTCGCGCCGGCGCCACTCTCCCTCCCTTTACTGCCACCACGTTCTTCTTGTTTAGGAAGAACTCCTCCAAGCATCCCTCCACCTGCAGCCGCTGCTGCGGCCGCACTCGCCGCCCCTGCCTTCCTCTGAGAGATGATCTGGGTGCATTCATCAATGACCGTCTTTATCTGCAGGATGCTGGCGGCTGTGAGGATGCAGAGCGCCTGTGACTGCAGCACAACAAGCGAGCCGCTGTACATGAAATCCACAAGCTGCTTCACAGTTTCAGCAGGCACCAGCGGTGGCACGGAGATTTCAGAGTGCCCCAGCAACAGCTTGTCCTGGAAGAAGGGGCTGCCAGCTGCCAGCACACAGGCGTGGGCACGCAGGGAGGCATCATGTATCCGCACAGTTACGTCGCAGAAGAGCCCCTCGCGCCGTTGCGTGCGGAGAGCTTCCAGCACCGACTGGCTGGAATTGTGAAGGTGGATATAGTGCACGGTCTCTGTGCCTGAAGCCATGGCAGGAGGGGGCGAGGTGCTGGGGACCGGGTGGGGGTGGGGGAGGGGGGGAAGGTGTCTGGGATTTTGCGTCAGCTTGAGGGATGGAGAGGACAGGAAGGGAAATGGGTACAGTGCATGGGCCACGGTGGGGCCGTGTCTCCTCAAACAGTCATGAGTCTGATGGAAGTTGGTGAACTGCGGCTCCACGGCTTTTCAGTCGCACGAAGAGCTGCTGCTGTCCTCCTGACAGGAAGAGAGACAGTTACCACCGGCTTCACCGAGTCTCTTCAAAACCTGTTGAAGTCAATTAAGAAAAGTCATTTAAAAACTAATCTGCTTAAGGAGAAACATGGGTTGACTTCAACAGATTTTTACAGGTACTTGCTGTTGAGATGTTATCTGATGTCTCATAAAGAATGGTCCCTTCTTAGGCTGCAACCTAATGATTTGGAATTGTTTTTCATGAAGGTCACTAAAGAAAGTAAATGTGATAAGATAGTTTCAAACTTGTACAAATGTTTACATTCTACTATGTTGGGGGGCACTCGAGATAAGGGAGAGGTGGGAATTAGAAATGAATGTTGTAACTGACGATCAAGAATGGGAGTCGGTGTGTGAGAATGGACACAAATGAACTAACAGTCTAACGTGGAAAGAATTTTTTTTTTTGGAAAGTGAACATGAGATACTTTCAAACTCCATTTATAATTTCTAAATTTGATAAGACTAGAAAAGAAATATCGCAAGTTTTAAATATTTATATTGATCTGAAGCCCCTTTCAGATCTCGGGTGATTTACTAAGCAAAGAAAAATTGTATCTATTTAGGGTTCTTGTACTGGTGGCTTAAAAAAAAAAAAAAAAAAAAAAAAAAAAATCACTGTATCCTGGTATAAACCTTTACCACCTACAGTAAACCAATGAAAAGAGAGAACGGTGAAGGTTTATGTTATGGAGAAGATAACCGCTTAACTAAACCTGAGTTGACTTGAAAAGGTGGAACCCAATGATCATACATTTAGATTTGACCCTATAGCGTGTTAACGTGTGTTAAAGCAATATGTTTTTATTTTGTTTATTTAATAGTATGTCAAAATATTGTTCCTTTTGCTATAATATCATGATTATTTATTTTTCTAAATTGTAAAGCGAGAACACATGGTACCAGTATTCCGACGCTACACTACCACCCTAGCAATGTTCTTGTTTTTTATTTTGTTCATTTTATTTTATCACTCTGTATCAAAACTGGATTAATGGCTTGAAATGTGAAGGAGATACCATGGAAATATTAATGTGAAGCCTTAAATTAAAAAAAAAAACAAAAACAAAACATTGTTAAAAAAATTAAAAAAATAATCTGCTGCCTTACATTATTTTCACAATCAAATTAATCACTTTATCCTTTTCATTTCAAATAGACTACCACATAAAACAAAGAAATAGCGTCAAAAAATGCACATAATTTCTCAAAACCAAACAACAGCCAAAAGCCAAAGGCATTTAGTTAAGGATGGACAGCCACAACAAATCTATCCACTGTTGGAGTTGCAACAATAAACTGGTTATTAACCATCAATTATTTAATAATATTTATGTCATTAGGACTTAAGTAAACTGAGTATCTTTGAGCTGTGGACAAAAACAACACATATGAAGGCATCATTTTGAGCTCTGGAAAACCCTTTTCAATATCTTTCAACACTCTCTGGCATGTTGTATGAACCTCACAATTCATCTGTTAATTGAGAAAAGTAGCTCATACATAGAACAGACGGCCATCCTGTCCAAGGTGTACCCTGCCTCACACCCTGTGACTGCTGGGAAAGGCTCCAGCCCCCAGCAACCCCATCTCAGATAAGCAGTTGAAGATAAGTGAGTTCAAGATCATACATAGATCACCTAATTTATAATCAAATATCTCCAGCTCTGTCAAGCTTACCATTTCACATTTCTCCAGTGGAGAAGGTAAAACACCAAAACATGGGGGAACCATGGGGGAACCACTGATAGCGTCGCTAAAAGCAATGAAGCAAACTGATGAAGGAACCAACCTGCATCCTTAATTGGCATTGCAACCTGGCACAGAGCAATAATATATTGGTCTAAACTGCAATACTGAATTCAGAAATGCCTTCCGTGTGTCGTGCCTGCAGGATAAAAACTAGTTGAATCAATTATCTTGACCACTTGTTGAGCTGCACCAATGGTGCCGAACAGGGTTAAGTCAAGTCTGAAGCCAGACTACTCCAAGTGGATGTTGCACACCACACGATGGCACTTTTTTTAATCTACAAGATGGATTATGGGATGTATTTGTAAAATTGCTGCCTGTAACTTAAAAGGTGAATTCCTGATGACTGGCAGGTCAAACACAGGTAAACTAGTACACATTAAGCTTTGAAATACTAGATTCTAATAAATACAAGTAACAGGTGAGGACCAGGGAACCTCAATACAATTGTTTTTTCCCCCTTTAATACAGTGTCAGATAACAACACAAGTCACTAAACATGAGCAAGATTTTTAAACCTTACTAGCCTCCTATTTTGGACCATGTTGGCATTGTGCAACATCGTGATTTGTAGCTTTTTCTTTATGTAATAGTTTAAACGGGAATATTGACACAGTGAGATGTGTCTGTTTTTTGTTCTGGGAGGCACATGTAAGGTAGGTCACTTGTTTGCTTGTCATTGTTGAATCCATGTTGCCAATCAGTGTCCTGGTGACCATGAAAGCCACTGTTGCATGTTGTCTATATTTATTGTGCAAATCAGAAATATAATGAAATTCGAATGGGAATGTACCAAATTCTGCAAATGTGCAAGACTTCTGGATTTGCACAGAACTATGACCCAGAAGCCAAAGTATTTTCAAACTCATTAAACCATGACCCTTACTCTAACCCCAAGCCAAACCATTTAAGCCAATAATTTGCAAAGTTACTACAAGGCAGCAGAGACATCAGGTTTTAGGGCCTCATTCTGACACTGGAAGGGTGCAGAAACAACAGTGAGATCTGCAAATAATAAAAAACACACGCAAGTCCTGGTTCACATACTGCACATAAGATGTTGACATCAAATGTGGAAAATGGTCCGTTATGGTCCTTTAATTGCACGGTGTGCACAATAACTTTTTTATACAGATCAAAAGGAAATGGTTATATTTAAATTAGCGGCCAACGGATACGGACTTTCTTTGGAGACTAACGCAATACTACTGTTCTCATAGAGCGCAAACCAATTCCACACATTTTTACCTTGGAAAAAAATTTCAAGGTCAAAGCCTTGACAGAACTGGCTTTTTAGAAGCTAATTATATATATATATATATATATATATATATATATATATATATATCAAAAAGGCTTTTCAATGTTAAAATGAAATATCCGCTAAATCCACAATACGGATCAGATGCAGATCAAACTTAGTCTATTTATTGAGAGTGCCAGTTTGCACCTCATTGTCAGGGAGGCACATGGGTCACGATTGACACACTTTTGATTGAGATATAATGCAAAATGGACACCAAATGTGCTTTTCAATATTAAATTCAAATGACCATAAAATCCAGATCAAACTTTGTCAGGTGATAGTGAGTACTAGTCTGCACCTCACTTTCAAATATGACAGTGACTGGGGCACATTTGATTAAGATATAATGTGAAATAGACATTAAATGGGGTTTTCAAAGTTAAATTTAAATGGCCACAAAATCTGTAATCTGGATCAGATCCGGATCAAACTTTGTCTGTCGATAAATGATAAAAGCCTACAAAATGCTCTCAAATATGAAAGAAATTTGATCTTTTTTGACAGTTATGAATTTCTGAAAATCCATTCAATGTTAAAGATAGGGATTTTTCCAATTTTCCAAGATTTTTTCCTGACTTTGTCCTTTGACCTTGAAAACTGAGTCAGTTCTTACCTATTAGGATACGAATCATCAGAAAAAATTTCATTAACGATATATGAAAAAATGTGGGATCCAGGCTGTTCACAAACAAACAAACAGGGGCGAAATATAACCTACACCAACAAAGTTGGAAGATGTAATGATACTAGGGAATAAAAAAAACAACAAAAAAAACAAACTATGATACTGATGTTTCTGCCCATATATGAAAGTGTGTATTTCTTGTTAACTTATTAACATATTGTTAACATATTAGGTTTAGACAGAAATACAGTTGTCTGGGAGGGAATTCTGCCATCTGAGATTATTCTGTTTAAGCAATCCACCAACGTACATCATGCTACAGTTTCGTGGACTGGCAGTTGTCATGTTGCCTTGCTCAGTATTTGCATAAAACAGACTTCTCATCTATTTTGGTCCCGACCTAGCTGACGGCATAGTGACCACTTGTCACTGTAAAATGCCCGCTCTGGTTGAAATCTGAACGGCAGCTTGTTGCTAATTTGACCGGGGCGTGGGGGGGGGGTCCCCAGCCAAGGTGTAGCCACTTCTGCTGGACAAACTACACAATGACACCATTTCCAATAGCCATAGTGTTTTTCTGCACCGTTTAGCTGGTACAATAAAAGCTTTCATGGCAGTGAAAATAACAGCAACACCAATATGTTTATTAAAGGTTCATACTGGCCAACCAGGGCTGCAATATAAATGACGGAACTTTTTTCTGCAAGTGGTGTAAAAAATATGTATGAAATAAATTACTTAATGTGCTCACTGAGGGAACAAGTTACACTAGAAGTGAATGAAACATGAAACACTTGTGCAAAGGAGGACTGACCATATAACCCTGGAAGGAATTAAATTTTAGGTATTTTATTAATGAAACTATTTGACATTTTTTGTTACTGTTGTTGCTGTTTGACTGCTTGATTAATTAAACCTTTCAGTTCTGCTAATTAAACAAAGTGGGTCACCTGGAACACCTGTTCTAGACAAATGACCGGAAGTTCCTCCTCTGGTCAGTTAGCTTGTTTTCTGCACAGTAGGTGGCCGTTCATTCAACACCTTAAATAAACTACCTTTTAGCTTTCAGAAAATAACTACAGCGAGTCAACACAAATGAAAACACTTATAATAAAAAAAAACTATGGACATTAGCTCGAGTTTTTTTTTTTTTTTTTTTAATGGGTTCAGCGGGGGCTTGCTAACCTGCTAGTTAGCACGTTAGCCGTTAGCCTGGCGCCCCCGCGGTGAATTGTGCTCTAAAACGGAGAAACGTCTGCAGACACGAGCCACCGGGAAGAAATAAAATCATGCGCAAATGATAAAAATGCGATGTCACCGTCTGGCACCGAGCCTAGCTTAGCATAAATACAGCCGACGCTCGCCCACACGGTCCGCTGCAAAGCTAACTAACCGAGCTAGCTAGCTAGCGGGCGCAAAAAGACGAACGTAGTTAGCCTGCCAGCTAAGCGGCTAAAGTCTGTTTTTAGCGCAGAGCGGACGACAGCGATGCCCCGAAGAGTTCAACACCGCAGCTTGTTGTGAAAGGCAGCGTTTACCTGCAGTGACAGTCCGGAGGCGGCGGAGGGATGCAGGAAGCAGCCGAGCGGAGCTGAACACACACACGCACCCAGACGGAGGAGGATGATGATGGGGAGTTTCTCTTTTCTTCACGTCAGCAAACTCTTCCTCAACTGTGGCTGTAGTTTCCAGTACTGCTGCTCACACCCTGCAGAAAGTAGAACAGCAGCCAGGTAACTGCAGACGACACACACAACAGTGCATGCAAATTGCAAAGAAGAAAGATAAAAGTGTGTCATCAAAAGTAGAGAAGCTTGAATCTTTGACTGGACTGGGTTGCTTGACGCGAGGACGTTTCGCTTCAAATCGCAGAAGCTTCCTCAGCTAAAATTCTTGCTCTGGAAGTCTGACTTCTGTCTGACTCTTGTAGAGAAGAATTAAACAGAAGCCAACAAAAGCTGGAGTTTTAAACCTAACCAGACCCTCCTACTGAGAGGCAGACTGCTATAGGCTAGTGACTAAACAATAGCTCTAATTAGCAACTATTGTGCTGTAGTTAGCACACCTAATGGCAGGACAGCTGTCCCTCTAATGATGGGATGGATGCCTTTCTGATGGCTCCCTTGATGACATGAATGACTCATTACCATGAACAAAAGACTGAAACTGCTTTGACCTGAGTACCCCATTGTAAACAGGGGATAAAGTGTGTCTCAGACCCCCTCCCTGGTTAAGGCTGGGTTTCAAACGTTTCACAAAGGATGCTTCCTTTGAGCGCCTTGGGGCAACTGTTTGTTGTGATTTGGCGCTATACAAGAAAAAAGTTGATTGATTGATTGATTGATTGATTGATTGATTCCTTGACCCTTCTCTCAAACCATTTCTTCTCTCTGGCTAATATTTTAACTTCCTTGTCCTCAAACGTGTGGTTAGTGTCTTTGAGGTGGAGATGAACTGCAGACTGAGGTCCACTGGTGCCCTCTCTGCGGTGCTGATATAGCCTTTTGTGTAAAGGTTGCTTAGTCTCACCTATGTAGTGTTCGTTACAGTTTTCCTGACATCTGATAGAATACACTACATTGCTCTGTTTGTAACTAGGGATCATGTCCTTAGGGTGAACTAATTTCTGTCTCAAGGTGTTAACAGGTTTAAAGTAAACTGGGATTTTGTGCTGTCTGAAGGTCCTCTGTAGTTTTTCCCCTACTCCTGCTAAATAAGGGAGAGACACTCTTCTTCTTGTCTCCGTCTCCTGTCTATCTGGTCTCTTTGTTCTCTGGGACTTTTGCACTTTGTCCAGGGACCATCGTGGGTACCCACATACTGTGAGGGCTTTCCGTACAAGTTGTTGGTCTTTAGCCCTTCCCTCTGCAGTTGTGGGCACCTGTAGGGCTCTGTGTTGAAGCGTTCTGATCACCCCGAGCTTGTGTTCAAGGGGGTGGTTTGAGCCGAAGAGCAGATATTGGTCAGTGTGAGTTGGTTTTCTGTAAACCCCTGTCTGGAGCTGCCTGTTCTCTCCAATCGTAACATCACAGTCCAAGAAGGCTAAATGGTTGTTTCTGGCATCCTCACGTGTGAACTTGATATTGGCGTCCACCGAGTTGATGTGTTCTGTAAAGTCCTCAACTTGCTGTTGCTTGATTTTGACCCATGTGTCATCAACATATCTGAACCAGTGACTGGGAGAGATGCCCGTGAAAGACGTCAAGGCTGTCTTCTCCACTCGCTCCATGTACAGATTGGCCGCAATGGGGGATACCGGAGACCCCATCGCACAACCATGAATCTGCCTGTAGTAATTCCCCCTAAACAGGAAATACGTGGTGTTGAGACAGATCTCCAAGAGTTGGCAAATGTGGTCTGGTGTGAGTTTGGTCCTTTCAAGTAGAGACACATCCTCCAGCAGTTCACCTGCATCTCCACTGCTGAGGCCATCTCAGCTGTGAGGCAGAGACTGCTGGAGGATGTGTCTCTACTTGAAAGGCCCAAACTCACACCAGATGAGTCCACATTTCAAATTGTTTTTGGAAATCATGGATGCCATGTCCTCCAGACAAAAGAGGAAAAAGACCATTCAGATTGTTACCAGCGCAAAGTTCAAAAGCCAGCATCTGTGATGGTATGGGGCTGTGGTAGTGTCCATGACATGGGCAACTTATACATCTGTGATGGCACCATCAATGCTGAAAGGTACATCCAGGTTTTGGAGCAACACATCCATCCACATTTTGCCATCCAAGCAATGTCTTTTTCAGGGACGTCCCTGCTTATTTCAGGAAGACAATGCCAAGCCACATTCTGCACGTGTTACAACAGCGTGGCTTCGTAGTAAAAGAGTGCTGGTACTAGACTGGCCTGCCTGCAGTCCAGACCTGTCGCCCATTGAAAATGTGTGGCGCATTATGAAGTGCAAAATACAACAACAGAGACCCCGGACTGTTGAACAACTGAAGTCGTACATCAAGCAAGAATGAGAAAGAATTCCACCTACAAAGCTTCAACAATTAGTGTCCTCAGTTCCCAAATGCTTATTGAGTGTTGTTTGACGGAAAGGTGATGTAACACAGTGGTAAACATACCACTGTCCCAGCTTTTTTGAAACGTGTTGCAGACATTATTTGAAAATGAGCAAATATTTGCACAAAACAATAAAGTTTATCAGTTTGAACATTAAATATCTTGTCTTTGTGGTGTATTCAATTGAATAGAGGTTGAAGAGGATTTGCAAATCATTGTATTCTGTTTTTATTTACATTTTACACAACGTCCCAACTTCATTGGAATTGTGGTTGTATGAAACGGTTCTTCACCACCGTGACTGAAAGCAGCCCAATTCTTTTAGCCACATGGAATTTCATTTCTACAACTATGCTGCTGAGTCCAAGGGAGGCTGTGGTGGAACAGGCAAACCCAAGGGCACAGCCAGCAAGATCCAGGTTGTCTTGTGTTGTTTTTCCTTGTCACCAACACAAGTGCAGGTTGCGCATCAAGTAAAGCCTGCTGTTCTTGAAGCATAGACTTTAAAGCATAGCATAGACTTTATAGAGAAAAGAGAGCGCTCTGTCTCTCTCTCCCCTTGCTTACACTGTCTTTGCGGTGTGTCCTCCTTCAAGTAAACTTGGAGCTTTTTGGAAACACAAAGCCTTTCAGCTGTAAAATAAACCCTTAATTTCTGAATGTATCAATAGCTACACAGACAAGAGGAACTCTGGATTATTTATTGAAAGATTTTGATGGAGGGTTTGTTTTTCTTTCACTCTGTGCTGTGCTCCATTCTGAGCTGCACTTACACAGTGCTGTGCTCGGCTGCAGAGTGTAGGGGAGGGGGAGTGCAGCTAACAAGATGTTTCAGCCGAAACACAGACGTGGCTGGATCTGAAAACTCCACAGGTTGGATCAGAAATTTCTGATCCGTGAATTACGTCAGTATCGGAGGCCGATAGTGATATTGGATTGGATCGGCCCCATCCTTATTCATTACTACATCAGTGTCATTATTGCTGCATCCTTATTAAGTTCTTACTTGGGGGAGGTGATGTTCTAGTGGTTAAGCGTTGGGCTTGAGACCAGTTGATCCTTGGTTCAAATCCAATCTGACCGGAAAATCGCTAAGGGCCCTTGGGCAAGGTCCTTAATCCCCTAGTTGCTTCCGGTGTGTAGTGAGCGCCTTGCATGGCAGCACCCTGACATTACGGTGAATGTGAGGCATTATTGTAAAGCGCGTTGAGCATCTGATGCAGATGGAAAAGCGCAATATAAATGCAGTCTCTTTACCATTTACTGCATCCTGATTCAACCACGTCCTCCTTACATATTTTTTAACACATCCAAAGTTGGACCATGTCCATTGAGACCATCTTTATTGGTTTCTACTGCATTCCTGCTACATTGCACAAGTTTGTGCTGCAGCTACCTACATTTTTGAAGATGTAATGAGAACGTTGATGAGGGTTCAATAAACAGATCCAGGAGAAGGGATTTGCAGAGGTCATCGAAGGACTGACTGAGCCGAACTGGAAACAAGTACCACTTGCAAACTAGTTTATTCAACCAGAAGAGTAAAAGAGTGAAGAGCCAAACGTGCATATCTTCAATGTTCATGGAATGAAAAGATCTGCATTTGTACAAAATGATCGTTCATTCCCTTCACTGCTGTCTTCCTTTGTCTCAGGTAACTGTGTCACATTCTGTTTTCGTTCACTATGTTTTCATTCTTCGAGTTCCCAGTTCTAGTTTTACAAGTTTAGACTTGCTTCAGCTGCTTTGAAGAACAAAACCAGGATTTGCTTCACAGCAAAACATAATTTAATGAATCACTTTTCACTGTATCGATCACAAATCTATAATCAACGTGTTTAAAAAAAAATCCAATCTTCTCCTTTGTCTTAATGTAAGGCATGCAGTTCTCCACAGCGCTTTGGACATAAAAAGCTACAGATCAGTACATCAGGACACACCGACACCCAGCCACAAAAACAGGCACACAAAAGCACTTGTCCTGTCCACGCTTTTCTCGCGGCCCAGAAAAACATTTATTCTTTGCATGTACAGTGAGCAAAAGTGAAGTTTCGTCATCACAACACAAAGTTCACAGACCTTTGAATGCGCCTTTCTGCCTTATTAGGAATAAATCAAACATCATATGACGAACACAGACGGTTACACATAGAAACGATTAGCGGTAGTACTCTAGAGTGTTTGTGAGCGCGTTACATATTAAAATGAGGATGTTAACAGCCGTGACCCTTTGCAGGGAGCCCTTGTGGAACTGGAATTCTACACCACTGGAGCTTCTAAACCTGATCCGAATGGTGTCCTTTATTTGGAACCTCGTAACTCGAATAAAAAGTGTGGATATTTCATTGTGTCTAATGTGCAAAAACCTACTGGAAACCACAATGGTCTCAGCTATATAAATATAGTTATATTTGCTTCCATATAAAAATAAAAATTAGCAGTACATAAATATTGCACGCCTAAGGAAATTCGACTGATTAGATTATTGACATGCTACTGAGGAAAATTACAAACATGGAAATAATAAACCTTCTGGTAGTGTATAAATAAGCATTTGAATGTGCATTTTCTTCATGTTTCTGGCGGTGGCGGGTTCTTGTTGGGGCAGAGGTTCAGTCACGGCTGCCTGATGATGGCGATGGCGTCGGGCTGTGCAGCGGGTGAAGGTCACGGCGGAGCAGCAGATGAGTTTTGAGGACAAAAGCAGGTGGAGCTCGTCAGTGGTGCTGTGCCTCCTGCTCCCTCTGACGGCAGCCCACAGCAGTGATGAGGGCGGCCCCCTTACCGCTTCCATCCTCAGACAGCAGGAAGTTGACGTCACATTTGGGGGCGAGTTCCTTCACCGTCTGATGGAAAATCCGAGAGAAGCTACGGAAGACAGGCAGCAGGAAACAGTCGTCAGCGGGTGGTTTGTGAAGGAAGTCAAAGAACTGAAATGTTTGTCAGTAAGGACGGCTGCCTGCCTTTTACATCTACTAGGACCAGAAGAAGTTTGATGGTGTTCCTTCAGGGGTTTTCCAATTTCAGTCAAAATCTAGAGACCTGCACGTTGTTCCAAAACCAGCCACCATACTTGATGATTCATATGAACTAGACTGTATCCAGTAATTTTCCTCCATTAAACAACACCTTCAGACGAAAGTCTAAACATGCCAGAGTGGCGTTTAACTTCATGTCCTGTTGGGGGTACAGCTGTCTGCTAAGACATTACAAGTTGATTGTCCTTGACAAACAAAAACAGAAAGTAGATTTGGCAACTAAAAGCATTAAAAACAGCCTTTGGTAATTCTGAGACCCCATGACCTCATGGGTGACAAACACAACTCTTGCTCATATGATTGTGATCGAAATGTGTCGTCTTACTGTGGGTGCAGCTTGTACAGCGTGCCGTCCACTCCCACGGTGACGTCCAAGTGGTCCAGTCCTCTGTTCTCACGGATCTTGTCTACCACAGCAGCCATTCCGGCTCCACAGATCTGCGCCGCACGGCGGGACACGGTGCCACACACCTCCTTGACGATAATACTGTCATCACAGGTGCTGTTGAGGCCCAGCTGCTGCAGGATGGCCCTGACCTGCAGCAGCGCCAGACGATCGCTGTGGAGCAGGAGCGTGGGTTTAGAAGGTGTCAGAGGTCACCCACCAGCAGGAGAGTCACCGGATCTCTCACAGCTGTTCTCAGAGGTAGGATTAAACAACATGTGTCTCCCTCCTCCTCCTCCCAGTGCCACCGTGTTATCGCTGCTTTTCCCTCAGTCATGCATTTTGAATTATTTTGAATTCAGTTCATTATTTGCTGTCAACACTTAGATGTTTAATCATGTTCTATCTTTTAATTTGCCCAGTTATTAGTTTATTATGGCTCTTTTCCCGATTAAAAAAAATGCTGCTGTGGGTCCAGTTGGTCAGTTATCAGTTTTAATCAACAGTATTCTGTCTATATTGTGTATTTATATTTTGTATTTGCAAACTGTTTTTGTTTATTACTTTCACTTTTGATAAGCTGTGTGCTTCTTACCCTGTGTGCTGCTATACAATGCTGCTGGAACCTCAATTTGTCTGAGGGAGTCTTCCCAAGGGATCAATAAAGTTCTATCTAATCTAATCTATTTGGTGTGGAAAGGCTTCTTCACCTCTCTATCTGCGACAGGAACTTTGTCTCGAAGATGCCTGTGGTCTTCAGCGTCTCTGAGATGTGTCCCCGGAACAGGAAGCCCCTTTTGGTCAGGTCAATCAGAATGTTCCTGACGATCTCTCCCAGGTACATCCCGCTGCACATCTTCTCATATCTGATGGGGAAAAGAAGCCTCGCTGAATAAATCATCGTTTTCTCATTCAGTGACAAACACATGATGCCAGAACACTTTTATTACTGTGTGGAAAGACCAACAACAGCGAGGGACTGCAGGTTTAATGAACAATAACAAGCTGAGATGTTTGTTTTAGTTCAGTTCGTATCAGCTACATGAACCATCAACCTCAAATCACAGAATAAAAGATTTGTAAGATTTCAGCACCATCTTGAGCTCATCTAAACCCAAAATATGTCAAATAATGATGAGAAAGTTCTTAAAATTAGCATTTAATTTACAGAATATCTACATTAAAACATGAACAACAAACAGTATAAATTAAAGCTATAGGGCCTTTTAAATTTCACAAAACTGAGAAAATTTACCTCATACTGACATCCAGCCATAATAATGCAGGTTTATTTTTGTAGCATGTTGCAAAATTACAGCTCATTTTAATGAAGAAGTCATATTTATCTGGGGGGAAATTCCACAGTGAATATTGTCTTTTCCTTCATGGCGTCATGCAGACAAAACGCGTGTGAGTATGCGTGAGGTTTTGACATTACCCGTGACCCATTTTACAGTAACATCCATAAGATTTCTTGTAAATCAATTCCAAATCTACCAAATGTTGACAGCATGAATTTTGATCATATTGACAGTATTATATTATGATTCCCTTAATAAAATTATAGCGGTGCCAAATAAAATACTTTTTATGACTTAAATCTTAAAAAACAAAACAAAACAGAGGCACTATACTTTTAGCATTGGTTTCAATTAGGAAAACTATACAGTATCAAAATTATGACAAGACATTAGTCCATAAATAATGAAAATACTATAATACTGATATTTTTGTCATTAAGGTAATAATAATGATATTGATCAATTTATGCACAATTTACTGATTATGCTTCTGTAGTAAAGTTATAAATGAAGAAATAGATGAGTTCTATTTTAAAAGAAGAAAATAAAATCCAAATTACATGCAATGACTTGCAAATTAAAAGCATTTTTAAGATAATTTTTCGCACATTTTTAAAGTTTTAAGTTTAATTCTTGACATTACATTTTTTATTAAATATCCTTGTCAGATATGTATTTTTTTTTTTGTTTTGTTTTGTACATTACTTCACAGTGCTTTTAAATATATGTCATACTCTACAGTAAACTTAATATATCCTTATTCACTTTGAGCAAACAGCACTGTTATTTAAAACAGATGTGGTTTATACATTTATTCTGGCTAACCGTGCTCTTTGTTTAATGTTGCTACAGTAATTCATTTTTGTTGTCAGATCAGTAAATCAGGATTTCATTAAAACATCCAGTGTGACCTCGTGGACATCCTGTTAAGACACAAGAGAAAATAAATGGCCCTCCAACTCTTTCCACCACTTTTCCACCACAGATGTAGAGCTAACATAATAAAAATCTTTATTTTAAAATAAATCTTTAATATTTTGACTTATAGTTGTGATATGATGTAGTTGTTTTCTGTCATTTATTAACAATTCATTATTCTTACAAAATAATTTCTGGCTCCACCTCTTTTTGAAGAGCCACCACAAAATATTTAGGGGCTTCTATTCCAGGCTTGACCTTTGCACCATGGTCTGGGAAAACTGGTTCACTGACAGAACGTCCCAAGTCACATAATTTCCAGTCTGTACCTGAGATCTTTTTCAAAAGAATAATGTCTAAGGAGTATTTGTGCAGAATTTGGTGCTTGTTTTACCATTTGAAAGATTCCTCTGTAAATACTCTGTTTTCTGCTGCACTAAAAACAAACGAGAATATTACAAGAGGGAAAAGAAAACCCCAGTAAATACTAGAGTTTAGACGCAAAATACTATAAATCCAGATTTTCATGAATACAGTACAATAAAAAAAGGTGTGTTCAAATTATTTAATATTTTACACATCAACGTCTCCTGGCTCCACCCCTTTGGGGGATCTAAATGAAGATGTAACGTAATCCTGCTAACAAATTCATAAACTGACAAACGTGGGTAAAAACACTGGCGGGAGTAGAAATCAGATGTAAGAAGTCTGTTGACCTTTGTTTGCCTTCGTTGAGTGAGTTTTCGTCCACCGCCTTGTCATATATCGTCCTGATGTCATCCAGACAGCCGTTGTCTCCAAATGCCCCCCACTCCATGTTGACACACATGCGACCTTCGTTCCCATCCACCATCTCGATGTTCCGAGTCTCCTCCATGTAACAGGCGTTACTGCCGGTCCCTGACACAAAACGAGACCCCCAGCGTTAGACTGAGAAACAACTGATGTTTGTGTTTCAGATCACCACATCAACCCAAACCAAAGCAACTTGTTGGGAAAGTGTAGGAACACGGACCCACAACAGGGGGCGCAAATGAACGGACAATGGAGTAAGTCAAAATAACAACGCTTTACTGTTGTGAATGTGCACAACGAATACAACCAATTACAGAAATGGACAACAGTCAATACACAAAAGTGTCGTGTGGGCAGGCTCGAAGATAGGAGACGCCTCTCCAAGGTAAGACCGGAACCACACGGCTTCCTCCGCCACAGGACCCCGGGAATACTGGAGCCGCCAAGTCCCGAACTCCCAGGTGGCCACTGCCTCCGCGTGTCGGACCTGGTACTGCTGGCGAGGGAAAAAGAACAGTTAGATGGGGGCGCGTTTGCACCCAGAACTCCGAACGGCAGGAAAGGTACCTCCACCTCTCGTTGGAACAGTAATCCAATAAACTAGCTCAGTCAAGAATATGTACTCTGTATGCTTCGATAAGTTACCTCTCCGGTAGAAACGATATCTCGGCGATGAGGTGGAGATGCCGTCCTGCTGATATACCCCAGTGATAATTGCCGTCAGCTGTCTCAGGTGATGGGTGACAGCTGTTACCAAGGCTGCTCCTGTGGGGCGGCGGCGCCCTCTGGTGCCTGGAGCCCGCACTCCAGGCAGGGCGCCCTCTGGTGGTGGTGGGCCAGCAGTACCTCCTCTTCAGCGGCCCACACAACAGGACCCCCCCCTCAACGGGCGCCTCCTGGCGCCCGACCGGGCTTGTCCGGGTGGCGACGGTAGAAGTCGGCCAGGAGGGCCGGGTCCAGGATGAAGCTCTTCTTCACCCAGGAGCGTTCTTCGGGACCATACCCCTCCCAGTCCACCAGATATTGAAAGCCCCGGCCCATCCGACGGACGTCCAACAACCGGCGCACTGTCCAAGCCGGCTCGCCATCGATGATCCGGGCAGGAGGTGGTGCCGGACCGGGTGTACAGAGGGGCGAGGTGTGATGGGGCTTGAGCTTCGACACATGAAACACAGGATGGATCCGCAGTGAGGCTGGAAGCTGAAGCCTCACTGCGGCGGGATTGATGACCTTGAGGATTTTAAACGGTCCTATGTACCTGTCCTGTAGTTTAGTGGAGGCCACTTGTAGTGGGATGTCCTTTGTGGACAACCACACTTCCTGCCCGGGGCGATACGTAGGGACCGGGGTCCGCCGCCGGTCTGCATGGGTCTTCACCCTCATCCGGGCCTTCAACAAAGCAGAACGGGCGGCGCGCCACACCCGACGGCACTTCCGCAGGTGGGCCTGGACCGAGGGCACACCGACCTCCCCCTCAACCACCGGGAACAACGGGGGCTGATACCCCAAACACACCTCAAAGGGGGAGAGGCCGGTGGCTGATGACACTTGACTGTTGTGGGCGTACTCGATCCAGGCCAGATGAGTACTCCAGGCCGCCGGGTGCGCGGCTGTCACACAACGCAGTGTTTGCTCCATTTCTTGATTGGCCCGCTCTGCTTGCCCGTTGGTCTGGGGGTGATACCCGGACGAGAGACTGACCGTGGCCCCCAGTTCCCGGCAAAAGCTCCTCCAGACATGCGAGGAGAACTGGGGACCGCGATCGGAGACGATGTCTGATGGTATCCCATGCAGGCGGACGACGTGGTGGACCAGGAGGTCCGCTGTCTCCTGGGCCGTAGGGAGCTTCGGGAGGGCCACGAAGTGGGCCGCCTTGGAGAATCGGTCCACTATCGTGAGGATCACGGTGTTTCCCTGGGACGGCGGGAGGCCCGTGACAAAATCCAGGCCGATGTGGGACCAGGGGCGATGAGGCACGGGCAGCGGCTGTAGCAGTCCCGGAGCCTTGCGATGGTCGGCCTTGCCCCTGGCACAGGTGGTACAGGCCTGGATATAGTCCCGGACGTCGGCCTCCAGGGACGTCCACCAGAAGCGCTGCCGGACAACTGCCACGGTTCTTCGCACCCCTGGGTGACAGGAGAGCTTAGAGCCGTGACAGAAGTCCAGGACTGCAGCCCTTGCCTCTGGTGGGACGTAAAGTCTGTTCTTTGGTCCAGTCCCGGGGTCCGGGCTTCGTGCCAGGGCCTCCCGGACGGTTCTCTCTACGTCCCAGGTGAGGGTGGCCACGATAGTGGACTCCGGGATGATGGGTTCCGGTGGATCCGACAACTCCGCTTTGACCTCGTCTTCGTGTACCCGGGACAAGGCATCCGACTTCTGGTTCTTGGTCCCGGGCCGGTAGGTGATGCGGAAGTCAAAACGGCCGAAGAACAGTGACCAGCGGGCTTGCCTGGGATTCAGCCGCTTGGCGGTCCTGATATATTCCAGGTTCCGGTGGTCAGTGAAAACCGTGAATGGCACGGACGTTCCCTCCAACAGGTGTCTCCACTCTTCAAGAGCCTCTTTCACCGCAAGGAGTTCTCGGTTGCCGACGTCATAGTTCCGTTCAGCCGGGGTCAACCTGCGGGAAAAATAGGCACACGGATGAAGGACCTTATCGGTCTTCCCACTCTGGGACAGCACAGCTCCTATCCCTGAGTCCGAGGCATCCACTTCAACCACTAACTGGCGACTAGGATCGGGCTGCACCAGAACGGGTGCAGACGAGAAGCGCCGTTTCAACTCCTTGAACGCGGCATCGCAACGATCCGACCAGGTGAAGGGGACTTTTGGTGAGGTCAGGGCTGTCAGGGGGCTAGCAACCTGGCTGTAGCCCTTAATGAACCTCCTGTAGAAATTCGCAAAGCCGAGGAACTGTTGCAGCTTCCTACGGCTTGTGGGTTGGGGCCAGTCTCTCACCGCTGCAACCTTGGCCGGATCAGGAGCGACGGAGTTGGGGGAGATGATGAACCCCAGGAAGGACAAAGAGGTGCGGTGAAACTCACACTTCTCGCCCTTAACAAACAGCCGGTTCTCCAATAACCGCTGCAGGACCTGACGTACATGTCGGACATGGGTCTCATCTTTTCTCCGGATCCTGAGTATGTCGTCTAAATATACGAAGACGAATCGGTGCAGGAAGTCCCGCAAGACATCATTAACCAATGCTTGGAACGTCGCGGGAGCATTTGTAAGACCGAACGGCATGACCAGGTACTCAAAATGACCTAACGGGGTGTTAAATGCCGTCTTCCACTCGTCTCCCTTCCGGATCCGAACCAGGTGATACGCATTCCTAAGATCAAGCTTGGTGAATATCTTGGCTCCATGCAGGGGCGTGAACACCGAATCCAACAAGGGTAAGGGGTATCGGTTACGAACCGTGATTTCGTTCAGCCCCCTGTAATCAATGCATGGACGTAATCCGCCATCCTTTTTCCCCACAAAAAAGAAACCCGCACCCATCGGGGAGGTGGAATTCCGGATCAACCCGGCAGCCAAGGAGTCCCGGATGTAGGTCTCCATTGATTCGCGTTCAGGTCGTGAGAGGTTGTACAGCCTGCTGGACGGGAACTCAACGCCTGGAACCAAATCAATGGCACAATCATACGGGCGGTGCGGGGGAAGGGTGAGTGCCAGATCCTTGCTGAACACCTCCGCAAGGTCATGGTACTGCACCGGCACCGTCCCTAGATTGGGCGGGGCTCTGACCTCCTCCCTGGCCTGGGAACCGGGAGGAACCGAGGAACCTAAACATACCCGATGGCAGGTCTCGCTCCACTGGACCACTACCCCGGACGGCCAATCGATCCGGGGATTGTGTTTCAACATCCAGGGAAAACCTAAAATCACACGGGAGGTGGCCGGAGTTACAAAAAACTCGATCTCCTCCCGGTGATTCCCCGACACCACCAGAGTTACTGGTGGTGTCTTGTGGGTGATTGGAGGGAGTAGGGAGCCATCTAGTGCCCGTACCTGCACAGGCGAGGTAAGCGCCACCAGAGGGAACCCTATCTCCCTGGCCCATTTGCTATCAAGCAAATTCCCTTCTGAGCCCGTGTCCACCAGTGCTGGGGCCTTCAGGGTTAAATCCTCATAAAGGATTGTAACTGGGAGTCGTGTGGCGATGTGGGTATGTCCCACGTGAACGTCTCGGCCCCCCCCTAGCCCAGTGTCTAGGGGCGGGCGTTGGTGTTTAACCGCTCGGGGCAGTCTCTTACCTGATGCTCAATCGAGCCACAAACAAAACACGCTCCGCGGGCCAGCCGCCTTTGTGTGACCGGTGCCCTAAATGTTGCCCTACTCGTGTCCATAGCTTCGTCAGCAGGGGGAGCTGTGATCGCACGGAGCGCAGGGGCCGTGGAGCGTGGGGAGGGCGGAATGCGGTTGGAACCGGAAGGGAGAGGGACGACGCGTGCCTGGCCACGCCCTTCGTCTCGTTCCCGACGGCGCTCATTTAACCGATTGTCTAATCGTATGACAAGATCGATAAGCCCATCCAAATCCCGCGGTTCGTCCTTAGCCACCAGGTGCTCCTTGAGGACCAATGACAGTCCGTTTACGAAGGCGGCGCGGAGGGCAGTGCTATTCCAGCCGGACCTCGCAGCCGCGATGCGGAAGTCGACTGCATAGGCAGCTGCGCTCCGGCGCCCCTGTCTCAGTGACAGCAGCACGGCTGAAGCGGTCTCTCCTCTATTAGGGTGATCGAACACTGTTCTGAGCTCCCTCACAAACCCATCATATGTCAGAAGGAGCCGTGAACTTTGCTCCCAGAGCGCTGTAGCCCAAGCGCGTGCCTCACCACGAAGCAGATTTATCACATAAGCTATTTTGCTAGCGTCGGTCGCGTACATGACGGGACGCTGTGCGAAGACGAGCGAACACTGCATAAGGAAATCCGCGCACGTCTCCACACAGCCTCCGTACGGCTCTGGGGGGCTTATGTATGCTTCAGGGGATGGTGGGGGGGGGTCGTTGGACAACCAGTGGAACGTCGCTGTCACGCACAGGGTCTACGGGAGGGAGAGCCGCAGCGGCGCCCGGAGGGCGCGCTTCCACCTGCGCGGCGAGAGCCTCCACCCTGCGGTTCAGGAGGGCGTTCTGCTCGGCCATCAAGTCTAACCGAGTCGTGAAAGCGGTGAGGATCCGCTGCAACTCACCGATTACCCCTCCTGCGGACGCCTGTGCGCCTTGTTCTTCCATTGGCCGTTCAACAGCCGGTTGACGCCCCTCGGGATCCATGACGCTGGCCGAGATATCCTGTTGGGAAAGTGTAGGAACACGGACCCACAACAGGGGGCGCAAATGAACGGACAATGGAGTAAGTCAAAATAACAACGCTTTACTGTTGTGAATGTGCACAACGAATACAACCAATTACAGAAATGGACAACAGTCAATACACAAAAGTGTCGTGTGGGCAGGCTCGAAGATAGGAGACGCCTCTCCAAGGTAAGACCGGAACCACACGGCTTCCTCCGCCACAGGACCCCGGGAATACTGGAGCCGCCAAGTCCCGAACTCCCAGGTGGCCACTGCCTCCGCGTGTCGGACCTGGTACTGCTGGCGAGGGAAAAAGAACAGTTAGATGGGGGCGCGTTTGCACCCAGAACTCCGAACGGCAGGAAAGGTACCTCCACCTCTCGTTGGAACAGTAATCCAATAAACTAGCTCAGTCAAGAATATGTACTCTGTATGCTTCGATAAGTTACCTCTCCGGTAGAAACGATATCTCGGCGATGAGGTGGAGATGCCGTCCTGCTGATATACCCCAGTGATAATTGCCGTCAGCTGTCTCAGGTGATGGGTGACAGTTGTTACCGAGGCTGCTCCTGTGGGGCGGCGGCGCCCTCTGGTGCCTGGAGCCCGCACTCCAGGCAGGGCGCCCTCTGGTGGTGGTGGGCCAGCAGTACCTCCTCTTCAGCGGCCCACACAACACAACTACGGCTAATGTGATAGTTTTATGTGACATACGAGTGTTTAAGTACATCGCTCTGTGTACCAGCTGCTCTTATAAACCTTCAAATGAAAGCTGCTTTGTGTCCGTCCATCCGTTTATCCATCATTTATCTGTGTCCGTGTTACTGAGACCATAACATTAACAGAGCAGCCCGTCTCTCCAAAGTCTGAAATATCTGACTCAGTTAAAAAAATATATGTTCTTTGAGGAATGTAAACAAGTTTACAAGATGTTTGTAGAAATATACCAAAAATTCATTTGCATTGTTGGGGGCGGTGACCATCCATACTGGTGACACTGGTCACCAGTATGGATTGTGATATATTGTCAACATCATGAGAAATATGGCCAGTGAGAACCATCACCAGGCCAGACATTTTTTTTTCATTCATGCCAATGAGATAATGAAAACTAACACCAAATATCCAATAATCTGGGAATCAGTAATCATTTCAGTGCATCCGTAGCTCTGATGGTCACAACGGCGCTGTTTTTGTTGTTGCTGTTTTTGTCTCCTGTTCTGCTGAGCTCCAGATGTGACTCTAAACATCTATTCAGTACTTTTATTATAGATGTAGCTTGGCTATAAAGTCATTTTCACATGAAGACGTAACCGTCATGGAAGTATTGTGAAACTGTGAGTCAGCTGAGTGAACCAGCTGATGTTTGCGCTGCGTGATCGTTGAAGACTTAACCATTGTTAATTATACACAGCCACGGATTTCTTAAACGTAGAATTGTAAAAGTATTTTATTCATGAAGTTTTACATCCAGATTTTAACATTGAAAGAGCAAATTTGAAAACTAAAATAGTCCAGTTTAAACTCTTACTCAAATAAGAATCATTAAAGGGGGTCATATAGTGCAAAATGAGTCATACCGTGACATAACGTGCTTGCCGACACTACCGCTTTATGCAGTAGCTTACCGTTTTGGTGTGGGTGGGTGGGGGGGGGGGGAATTCTACCACCTACCATTATGATCGTCAGCACAGTGGATTAGTGGTTAGCACTGTTGCCTCACAGCATTAAGGTCATGGGATTGATTCCCACCTGTGGCCTTTCTGTGTGGGTTTCCTCCGGGTGCGCCGGCTTTTTCCCCGCATTTAAAGACATGCAGGTTAGGTGGACTGGAAACTTTATAACTGTCCAGGTCTCCCTTGTAAAACAGATCTTGATCTCAACGGGACTATCCTGTTTAAATTCTGATGAGTTAGGAGATCTCACATTGGCTCAAACCAGACCCGCTTCTAAACTTTTACCTTGAGAGGTCATTGTGTGACACCTTTTCTTGTCTTGTCTGTGATTGCTTCCTATCGTATCACACGCTGAATAGAATGATGGGACACACCTGTATTCTGTATATTTTATTCTGTGAACGCTGCAGGCAAGTTTTTTCTTCCTTTTATGATAATGTGGTTTTATGACGCTTGATTATCTTGGGACTCTTATATTTCTTACGGTTTTTCAAATAATACGATGACTTTTAGATGTAATGCCCCAGTCAACCTTAGCCAGACACGGCGCTGTTGTGCATCCAAACTGAACTCTTTTGGTTCTCAATATGTCAGAAAGTATAATATAATAGTCACCATCCAAAAAGTAAAAAAATACCGGGAGATTAAAGGATTATTAGTGAGACTAATAATTTGTTATATATATATATATATATATATATATATATATATATATATATATATATATATATATATATTTAAAGACACAAACTTACAGTATCGCCTGAATATGAAAGCTTCTGACGGCTCATAGTCAGTGAGCTGTTGGCTTTCTTCACCTCCGTGAAGAACTTGCTAACAGATGGTCCGGTCTTTAGCTGGTAAGCTTTCAATCTGTGTTTTTTTTTTTTGTTTTTGTTTTTTTCAGATGCTGTTTAGATATTTATGGAGTATGTTTATGTCCGACTTGGCTTTTGTAATTGTGTTTTTAGCTTTCTGGTTTGTAACAAGTCTGATATGGCCTGATATGGGAAAATATCAGACCGGAAATCAGCCAATCACAGTGCACGTAGCATTGTAGCCACATAGTAATATGTCATAGCACCCGCCCCTATGTAGTGTTGCCATTTAAACAGCCAAACAAGAGTTTTGTGTAAAGTCTAAAACTAAAAGGACACACATTAGAGTGCACACTTCCTAATGTCCTGTTTGCAACAAATGATTTTTGTATCTCACGTCTCTGTTGTCTGTGATGTTATAATGTGAATTTGTGGCTGTCACTTCCAGAAGTGCATTAGTTTACTTAAAAGTTTCACAGCACATTTGATATTAATAAAAGAGCTGTGTTGTTGACGAGGTGGCGAATTGACCTGCGATCAGTCCAATCTCACAGGTGGGTTCCTCGTACGCGCAGGTCATCATTGTTCCAACTGTGTCATTCACGATGGCGACCACATCCAGATCAAACTCCTGCACAAGAAACACGAGGACAGTGAAAGTGCAAAGCAACAACTCTGTCCATTAGTGTAACACTGATGCCACCGTTCTTTTGCGATGGTCGTGTGTTGTGTTAAACTCAACTAAATCAAAGCAAAAAGTGTTTTGAGATGAATCATTTCAACAATCGTGTTACATTTTAAAGCTTGATAATTGGGGAGTTGTTTCTTTGTCTCGTGCAGAAAAATGACACCTTTTACCAAAAGTGAAATTCTGATTAAACGTTTGCGTTGTTAAAAGTATTGATCAAACCAGGACATACTTCCGTACATTTATGTTTGTGAACAGCAGATGCCACACTGAGCACAATGCAGTTCACTCACTCTTCTAAATCGACTGCATGCTTTAAGAACAAACAAAAACCAGGCTGTTTCACACACAAAGTATCACGGACGGCCTCTGAATTGACCTTCAGAACAGTCGTTTCATGCTGCCAGTCTCACACTGATTTACCTGTCCAATCACGATTTACATTCACTCTGTACTTACAGCATCAGTCATCTAAAAGGGCAAAATCAATAAGTGAAACCCAAGTAGTCACTTATCAATAACAAAAATCTAACATGGGAGGATAACCAAAAACAATAAGCCGTCATAATCGTGTCTTTTTGTTGCAATGAGAAATTGTCCATTTTGTCTAAAGGTGCCAGAATGTACACGTGTTACTGATGTGATCATGTGATGTCATTGACCATCATACATTAGTATTTGAATCTTACCTATTAAAACCATTAAATTTAACATTTTTAAATTTCTATTCTGCAGACCTTTCATGGGGGGCACTAATATCTAAATAATGCCACTCCCCGATTTAAATCTGTGTCACATATCTGCAAATACACAGTCTGATCTGATTGATCGGGGAGAATCTGATCAAGGGTGATTTTATTTATTTGTTTATTTATTGCACTGCATCCTAAGTCTTGTTTTATGTAAATAAACGCTCCCAGACAACTCTGAACTTATCTAAAAAAGGTAATGTTTCTTTTCACAGTCTGATCCCAGCTTTGTTCACATTTTCTTCAGCTTTTTGGCCCTTGATGTTTACCGTACATAAAGTACCAAAAAACATTTCGACATGTGCAACTGAACATATTTTTATTTGCAATTAAAGTTCCTGATGAAATGCTTTTACATGGCTAAAGTTATATATTATGTTTAACGTGTTCAAAAATATATATAAAAACAGTTTTTAAACAGTAAATTTAAAAAAATTTAGTTTGTTTGACCACTTGTTTTTATTTATTTATTTTTAATTTGGAAAAGCAGTATTGCTACAAATTCAGATTTACAGTACATAGCATCAAACTCACTGCAAGTAAATTAACATAACATTGTGAATATTTAAAATATGACAATTTGCAGTATGTGGAATTTGCTTCCTGGCTCTTGCAAAAAAAAAATCTAAAATTATTTTTGAATATTTACATGAAAAAGCTTTTCATCTTAAATATTACATCCAGAAAAATATGCATAAGTAAGAATGTCTGAAGAGTGAGTTGTGGAATGTTTTAAAATAACTTATTACAAATAACCTTTCAGTTTCCCAAATCGTAATTATATCAAGTTAGACAAAGTACAGCTTTGTAGGTTTTATGTACTCAGTACACTTAGTTCAGTTCCTTCCGCATAGAGGAAGACTCAGATTCTAACCACGTCCTTGGAAAAGAAAGAAACTGACAAATACGCTCATCTCAAGTTCCATGACACTTTAAAACCACTCAGAGAGAGAGAGCGAGAAAGAGAGAGAGAATGAAGAAGTGTCTGCTTCAGCTACATTCATACAGAATCTACTGCAAGGCTGTGTGGACTTGTGAGGCTTATTTATGTTTTATAACATAACCACTTTTGAACAAAAATTGCTTCTAGTTTTATAGAATATTTCTGTGCTGAAATGCTCTCTCTCTCACAGACCTCATTCACTGTGTACTTCACTCAACCATCTCCCTCGCTCTGTCTTTTTTCTCTTTCTCAGCTAAATTCATACAAAGGCCTTTCCTTTCCACAGGATTGTGCGGACTTGTGTCTGTTCTTTTACTTTTAGAAGTTAACTGCTATGAAATAATCAGAAAGTTACTGTTCATGTCTCTGCTTTAGTGTGTTTCTGTTGGAACAATGACAAACATACAGTGTGTGTGTGTGTGTGTGTGTGTGTGTGTGTGTGTGTGTGTGTGTGTGTGTGTGTGTGTGTGTGTGTGTGTGTGTGTGTGTGTGGCTGCATGTCTTTTCATGGCTCAGTTTACTGAGTGACATGATTGTATCATCTGTTTCAGTCATTTACCTCTTTCCTCTTGATGGCTTCTCGAAGAAGCTCCACCACATTCTCCCCCTCACAGTCTGTGGCTTTGAATCCCTTGGTCCAGGTTAGGAGGATGCCCTGTGCAGTAAATAAGTTATTTATATTCAGTGTAGGTACCACTGTGGACAGTGTGTGCGAAGGAGTTGTGGACTCGGTTGCACAGTCTGAGATCATTTGGCTGCCCCAGGGCCTTGATTCTATGGCAAGACATAAGTCGAGATGACAGAGGGCCTGGAGAGTTGCAGGTTGGTAGATGGCCGTTGACTCACTAAGAGTTCCTCTGCCCTTTGAAGATATTTTTTCATTTGGTAAGCTTCATAAGTGTGTCTTTGATAACCATGAACTTGAGGTCAACACCAAGATACAAGTCTATCAAGCTGCTATCAGATCCACACTCCTGTATGGTTCTGAAACTTGGACTACATACCGATATTAAGTAAAACAGAAAATTTTCACCAAAGATATTTAAGTACAAACCTGAACATGAAGTTGCGCGATCACATTATTAATGCTGAGGTTCTTGATTGGTGCTCTATGACAAACACTGAGGCTATGTTGTACCAGAATAGATTCCAATGTACGGATGTATGGCCAGAGTGGATACACATAATCTACTTAAACAGCTTCTCTTCGGTCAGCAATCTAAGGATGTCCTTAAAAGGACCTTCAAAGACTGAGATGGATAATTGGGCCACAGCCCCATCAGATAGACTGGTGTGGAGGTGAGCAGTCTGTAGTGGAGCGAAGATCTTTGAACAGAAGAAGAGCTGCACAGGCACTAAAATTAGGACCACCTCCTGGGTAGACATTCATGCAGAAATGATATGGACCGCCATGCTCGCGTCAAACGGCAGTGATAGCCTGGATCTTGATGTAGGACTGCCACAAACCCAGTCACTCCAACTCTTCACTCAGCTTCTCAGGTACTGTAATCAGGACATCCGATGATTCCACAAGCATCGTCCACAAAGTCCAAGTCAGTGAAGCTTTCTTCACCAACAAAGGCACCCAAGTTACTGGACTCCTTTATGTTAAACATCCAGTCCATGCCAGCATTGAAGAGAGTAACAGCAAAACACAACCCTGTTCAATGGCAGACTTCACTGGGAAGACTCCAGCAGCACTCACGGTACCTGTGCAAACACCAGCAACTTCAGGGATTCTGTCATTCATGCTTACAGTTATAATTCCTGAGCATTAGCATAAAAATGGCCAAACAGGGAATTTTGTGGAACACGCTGAAATTTTTAGGATAAGTCCAGAAAAAGTCCCCAAAAATCCCCTTGTGGCTTTTTAAAACCAGCAAGGATTTTCTTTAACATATCTTTGCTTCTGGAAAGGTTAAAAACCTGATTTAAGTGCCCTCCAAAAGTGTTGAACGTTTGGAGAGCACTGTTTGTTTTAGGGCTTGAGAAACTACTTACCATGATTATCTAGAGGTGCTAGGGGTGTATTTTCATGAGATGTACAGTAAAACATATTTTCTAGGTCAATCACATTTGATGTACATCTCATGAAAATACAGCCCGATATCTGTTCACTGAATAGGACTAGCAACAAGTCACGCAAAAGATAAAAAATCCTGGCGCAATTTTGTTTGAGTTCTATCTTAGATATAATTTCCCCTTTTAGATTCTTTCTTCAGTCGTATTTCACATTTTTCAAACACATACACGCGCAAACTTACCGCCAATGTTTGTACAACCCCTGGCAAAAATTATGGAATCACCGGCCTCGGAGGATGTTCAGTCAGTTGTTTAATTTTGTAGAAAAAAAGCAGATCACAGACATGACACAAAACTAAAGTCATTTCAAATGGCAACTTTCTGGCTTTAAGAAACACTATAAGAAATCAGGAAAAAAAATTGTGGCAGTCAGTAACGGTTACTTTTTTAGACCAAGCAGAGGAAAAAAATATGGACTCACTCAATTCTGAGGAAAAAATTATGGAATCATGAAAAACAAAAGAACGCTCCAACACATCACTAGTATTTTGTTGCACCACCTCTGGTTTTTATAACAGCTTGCAGTCTCTGAGGCATGGACTTAATGAGTGACAAACAGTACTCTTCATCAATCTGGCTCCAACTTTCTCTGATTGCTGTTGCCAGATCAGCTTTGCAGGTTGGAGCCTTGTCATGGACCATTTTCTTCAACGTCCACCAAAGATTTTCAATTGGATTAAGATCCGGACTATTTGCAGGCCATGACATTGACCCTATGTGTCTTTTTGCAAGGAATGTTTTCACAGTTTTTGCTCTATGGCAAGATGCATTATCATCTTGAAAAATGATTTCATCATCCTCAAACATCCTTTCAATTGATGGGATAAGAAAAGTGTCCAAAATATCAACGTAAACTTGTGCATTTATTGATGATGTAATGACAGCCATCTCCCCAGTGCCTTTACCTGACATGCAGCCCCATATCATCAATGACTGTGGAAATTTACATGTTCTCTTCAGGCAGTCATCTTTATAAATCCCATTGGAACGGCACCAAACAAAAGTTCCAGCATCATCACCTTGCCCAATGCAGATTCGAGATTCATCACTGAATATGACTTTCATCCAGTCATCCACAGTCCACGATTGCTTTTCCTTAGCCCATTGTAACTTTGTTTTTTTCTGTTTAGGTGTTAATGATGGCTTTCGTTTAGCTTTTCTGAATGTAAATCCCATTTCCTTTAGGCGGTTTCTTACAGTTCGGTCACAGACGTTGACTCCAGTTTCCTCCCATTCATTCCTCATTTGTTTTGTTGTGCATTTTTGATTTTTGAGACATATTGCTTTAAGTTTTCTGTCTTGACGCTTTGATGTCTTCCTTGGTCTACCAGTATGTTTGCCTTTAACAACCTTCCCATGTTGTTTGTATTTGGTCCAGAGTTTAGACACAGCTGACTGTGAACAACCAACATCTTTTGCAACATTGCATGATAATCCTCTCCTTTGTTTCAATTGACATCTCTCGTGTTGGAGCCATGATTCATGTCAGTCCACTTGGTGCAACAGCTCTCCAAGCTGTGATCACTCCTTTTTAGATGCAGACTAATGAGCAGATCTGATTTGATGCAGGTGTTAGTTTTGGGGATGAAAAATTACAGGGTGATTCCATAATTTTTTCCTCAGAATTGAGTGATTCCATATTTTTTTTTTCCCTCTGCTTGGTCTAAAAAGTAACCGTTACTGACTGCCCCAATTATTTTTCCTGATTTCTTATAGTGTTTCTTAAAGCCAGAAAGTTGCCATTAGAAATGACTTTAGTTTTGTGTCATGTCTGTGATCTGCTTTTTTCTACAAAATTAAACAACTGAATGAACATCCTCTGAGGCCGGTGATTCCATAATTTTTGCCAGGGGTTGTACAGTTGAGGAGAATAGCTGAGAAGGTTTATGGAAGGACCTTTGGGCATTTTTTTAACCCATCCATGAGGAAATGCTTTGGCCTGTGATGATGATTATACAAGTAATAATTGTAATAGTAATAATAATGATCAATTCACAGCACTGTCCATGCCATTTAGATCTAAATTGTTCAAATTTGCATTATTATCCATGAAATTGCAGCCATTTTGGACAACATGTTGAATTTTGAAAAAGCCTGAAGGGGGATTTTCAGGGACTTTTACTATGGTATTCTACATGTTTTTCTGGACGTATCCCTTATTTTGGGATATCGAGCCCTTTATTTCCAGGCTGTTGGATGATACTTGTCACCCAAATGGTTGGGATGACAGCAGAACAATATTTCCACCCACCTGAGGAAGTTCAGCCCCACAGGTTCCTGCAGTTTTATCTGCCTTCGGCTCTTTCACCTCCTCTGCATAGGTCAGTCAGTGTAAGTGTGTTTAAAGTGGAGTGGGGCTGCAGGGGAGTTATTATTTGGAAGACTTCAACAAAAAAAATTTCCAGCTAGAACAGTGATTTGATCACTGGTCCCTCGTGCGGTGCTGTGTGTGGATGCCATGTGCAATTGGGCAATATACAAATATAGATTCTGCTAATTTTAAAACTACAGTCTGTAGGATTTAGTGTCATCTAGTGGTGAGGTTGCAGATTACATTATGCCTTTGATGATCACAATGGAGAGCCCTCCCATATAGAGAAGACAGCCTCAATCTAAGCTCATGAAAACGCATCGATTCATTGGTGCAGGTAATTACACACTAATAAACAGATGATTATGAACCCTGTATTCCATTTCTGCAATTAAAGGGATGCCCTAAATCCTGCACACTGTAGCTTTAAGAGAACAGAAGACAACATACTGCATCCAGGCTGGTCTGGTGGCAGGGGAAGGAGAAAGTGAATCCCAGCGGCAGTCGAGCGCTTTTCATTCCCATGTAGTCCAGGAAGTCAGAGATGCAGTGCACAATGTGGTCAAAGAGCTGAAAGGACATGAGCCATTTATTGGTTTGCATACTGTTGGCTCGCAGTTCATTTCAGAGTGAGACAAACATCTTGGCACTAAAAGGGTTTTTAATATTGTATTTAGGTTTTTTGAGGTGTTTTGGCAGCACTCGGAATGATTTGTGCTTTTAACAGCTGTCACGTGTCACATACTGACCACATACTGCTGACAACCGCTGAGCAAAGTGTGAAATAAATATATGGTAAAATGGCAAGAAAGGAATAGAAATTGTCTTTGGAGTCGTCATTCTCAAATATGATGTGGCAGAACAGTAATGCTGATAAAATTAAACGTACTTTGTATGCCACCTAATCTTTATAAAAATCTGCTTGGAGTGATTTCATACAGTCACATTTAAACTGCAGTCAATACAATCAAATAAAGGCTTTGAATTGTGCACGTAGAAGCGCATAATGTGGCCACGGCCATCAAACCAGAAGATCTAATCGACTAACCTTTTCCAGACCGTGTGTGGACAGAGTTTGCAGATCACATTTGCTCACTTTTTATGAAAATGCAGCATATGCACAAGTTTTTGAGTTATAGAGAATAATGATCAGAATGACTTCACAGTGTTATTGATAAATAACCAGAACACATGATCTTAATCATCACTACAATCAAATCAGTTTTTTTTTGTCTTTTTTAATGTTTTTCCTGAGAATTGTTTTTTCTTTGTTGCTAATCAAAACAAGCACAACCACAAAATCCTCAGTGACAGAAAAAAAAAAAAAATCAGATGGTTACCTCTTCTCCTGTACCCTGCATGACTTCCAGAGGAATGGCGTAGATTTTGTTATGCATTTCTACTGTTCGCCTCTTCCCACTCCGAATCTTAACCAGGAGCACGCGGAAGTTTGTCCCCCCGAGATCCAGAGCCAGGAAATCTCCATTTTCTGAATTACAAAAAAAAGTGTTTGTTTATTTAGCCAAATATGATTAATAAAATCTAATCACCATCGAAAAGGTTTCATTACAACATGGAATAATACAGGGAAAGTACTTAAAATGTATCTGAAAATCCTTAAATGTGTCTAAAACACCTAAATCAGCCAGTCGGAGTTGGATGATATTTCTGTCCTAGATGCTGAAACATATTGCACTTGATGTTTCAGGTGTAATTCCACAGAACTACCACACAGTGATGCTATACAGAGCAATAACACAGGAGTGTGAGCTCAGCCGTCAGAGCTGGAACAGCGTCTGTGTACGGGCGAGATGGTTTCAAGGACATTTCCCGCACACAGCCAGATGGCGGCTGTTAAACGCCAAACAAAATGAAAACATCTACAACATACACCAGCTCCTGAAACAACGGTCCGTCAAGCACAATAAGAACAAACGCCATCGGAACCCACTAAATTTCCTTTTTGATCATGCTAAATCTTATTGCATCTGTAAATCTCACTTCATTACATCTTCATATCCCAAAGAATTGCTCACTTGGGTGGACACACCCTAAACTGCATATTCATGAAGGCACAATTGCTAAATTGATAATACGCACCACCACACACAGATGCAGTCCTCAGTGTGCACCGCTAGTAAATCAGCATGCTTTTTTTTTTTTTTGCAGTTGCTATGTGTTTGCACGTTTTTGCACACGTAAACCCTAAATACTTAAATACTTTCTTAAAATTTACTTAATACTTACTTAAAACTTAAGCGTTTGGCTTTAAAGGCCAAGAAGATTCATCAAATAATGTTAACACGTAATTATACCTTTTTAACAGGAAACACAGACTTGATAGATGTTGAGTATAAATACGTTTTAGTTATGTGTGTCACGTTTTCGTTACCTGTTCCGTCTGGTGTGCTTCGGACGAAGCTGGGCAGCATTTTGACTGAGGCGTCCTTGTGGGTGTCCTTCTTCAGGCCTCTTTCCATCTCCACCCTCATCCTTTTCTTCACCTCTAACAGTTGGGCCTTGCTCAGCCGAAACTCTGCCAGGGTTTGCTGTATCTGGCGGGCCTGCTCCGTCAGACGGTAGGCAACTGCTGTCACCATGGCCGCGCCTTTAGCGCTGCCACTCTCAGACAGCAGGAAGCGGACATCTGAGTCTGGGACCAAGCGGCGCACAGTTTTGTGCAGACGGCGGGCGTATCTGTTCAAAGAGCAAAAAAAAAACCCAATCTGGTTCCAGACTCTCACTGCTGATATTCAGAGAAACACTTTTCACCATAAATCCTGGAGATCCGGTGACTCATTAACCAGGCAGATACCAGTAGAATGAGATTAGTGACATGCTGTCAGTTTTTTGTTATTCTTCGAGATTAAAGGGGAACAGAAACGCTTTTGAGAATTTGTTTGTGCATTCATTAGTAAAAATTAAGTGTTCTTCATGCACTTGCAGAATGTTTGAGCGCAGTGTAGATAATATTATTTGAATCAAATTTGCCGCTAAATTGACATGTAAATGCCCATTGGCTGAAGTCAGTGAAGGACACTTCTGGGTGACGTCCCTGGTTGGGGTCGTCCTCTGCTGGGGACGAGTGCAGTTTACTGAGCTTGCTCACTGAAGTTCTGTTAGTCTCATCAAGAAACAGGTGGAATACGCCGGAAAGCTGCGCATGTTGGCAAAACCACAAACGGAGCAACGAGGGAGACAATATGTTCTTCCATGTTGGAATCCATCTCGGGGAGAATGGCTGCACTGGAAAACCTCTTTGATCGTCAGTAAGACCACATCTCCTCTATTCAGATGTATTGGGAGCCACTCTGAAGTTTCAGACTGTGGAATCTGACAGACGTCTGTTAATCTGGATATCTATTTGGTTTCCAAACACCAGCTGTCCTTCAAGGCCGCTGGGATAAAATCCTCCCCCCGAAGAACACTCCTGATAGCCTCGCTCCTCGTCTCCCCCGCCTCTTTGTCTTCCCCTCCCTCCCTCCCTTCCCAGTCCTGAGATGTTGACTGTCTGACCTTGAGACTCTGGTGGACTGATTCAGGACTGGGATCCACCCCCCAGGATGGACAGATAAGGCCTGTCGATGGTGCCTCAAGGGCGGCCTTTCTGGGCTGTCTGTCTGGACACTGGACACATCCAAGTCTCGGCTGTTGTCTGTCGTCTATTGTGATTTTTTTTGTTTTTGTTTTTGTTATGACTGTTTTTCTGTGCTATGGGTTTTTTTGCTCTCCAGTGGTGCTGCGGGAGTTCAACGCAGCAGCAATGGAGGTTTTTCTTTTCCCAATTCTTTCCTTGTGTGTGCTTTTATATTTCTGTGTAGGCTCTCAGTTGACCAATGTCAAGGGAGCCATCAGGGGAGGCTTCTGTCCTGTCATTAGGCGAGTGCTAACTAGAGCACAAAAGGTGCTAATTAGAGCTATTGTTTAGTCACTAGCCTATAGCAGTCTGCCTCTCGGTAGGTGGGGTCTGGTTAGGTTAAAAAACTCCAGATTTTTTTGGCTTCTGGTTTATTCTTCTCTACAAGAGTCAAGACAGAAGTCAGACTACCAGAGCAAGAATTTTAGCTGAGGAAGCTTCTGTGATTTGAAGCGAAACGTCCTCACGTCAAGCAACCCAGTCCAGTCGAAGATTCAAGCTTCTCTACTATGTGCTTTTATATGTGTTCATGTACCGGACCGGCTTATGTGTGTTGTTTGTTAAGTGTGCCATGAGGCCGGTCAAGGTTTGCTCAGCCCTGCTCGTGACCTAGCGCAGGGATATACATCTGGAGCTGGGTCCCCGTGCGCCAAAAAAGGCGACCTCTGCTCCTAACTGGCAATTAGGATGGGTAAAACTGCAGTAAACACATTTCATTGTGCAGGGAACATGTTCCTATGAGCATATGACAATAAACTTCTTTTGAATCCTTGAATACATAAGTAAGTGGTTTTGGTTCTTCTTGTCACTTTGTCCGTGACATTTGGTTGATAAACAGGTGTGTGTTTCCTGCCTGTGTTTGTGTTGTCCGAGGACACGGACCACACTTACACACACCACTGACTTCATGAATGAAACTCGGTCAATAAAGCATATTTGTGTAAAAAAAAAAAAAAAAATTTATATATATATATATATATATATATATATATATTTTATAATGGTTTTAGGAGCCTCGCTGTGCTGAAAACAGCAGCAGCAGCAGCTCGGTTCAGCAGTGCAGATCCGTGTAACTTTCAACACTAATATTTGGGAATGTGTGTGTGTCAGAGTAAGTTTAATTCTTTCCTGAGATGATTTAATGTTAATTAATTTTAGTGGCTCGATATCCAGGTCAGAATGGCATTTTAACACGTATTTTGGGAGCGTTTTTCTGAGTGTGTTCAGTCGTGAATCTTCATTGAAAATGTATTAACATCCGGGAACTTGGTCAATATTTTGCACGGTTACGAGGCGTCATGTTGCTGTCCATGAAGGGACGTTGGTGTTTAATGACCAGCATTGGGAGGAGTGTGGACACTAGTCATCATATATAACCTCTATGTTGGTGCCTCTGGCAGGGAATCTCAAAACGAGGCTCATCTTCCCCCCAACCAGTGACGTCACCCACCTGAACTGCGTAAATGGCAGCAGCCGGTCGATGTCAAAGCCTCTCAGACCACGACTAAAACAAGGTTTACTGTAGATGTTTTATGGTCTTTAGTGTTTCTTCTCAGACCACGACTAAAACAAGGTTTACTGTAGATGTTTTATGGTCTTTAGTGTTTCTTGAACTATCAAAAGAATGCATTTTTTTGTTATTCATCTATAAATAATCCGTGGGCGTTTCTGTTCCCCTTTAAGTACATTAAATGACTGATTTTGGGAGTAGTGAGCCATTTTGTGTTATTTCCACATAATGTTGTGAAAGTGTAGTGACACGGACCCACAACAGGGGGCGCAAATGAACGGTCAATAGATGAGCCAAAAAGTAACAATTTAATGTTGTGAAATGTGCACAACGAAATACAGACAATCTCAGAATATAATTACAGTCAAATCACAAAGGTGACGTGTGGGCAGGCTCGAGGATAGAAGACGTCTGTCCTGAGATGAGCCGGAACCACACGATTTCCGCCGCCACCGAACCTGGTGAATACTGGAGCCGCCAAGTCCCGAATTCCCAGGTGATCACCGTCCCCGACTGTCGGATCTGGTACTGCTGGCGAGAACAAAGACAGTCAAGTGTGGGTGTGTGCACACCCAGTAACAATAACGGTGGGAATGCCACCTCCACCTCTCACTCAATACGCTGATGACTTTACAGTGATCCCTCAGAGGAAAAGAGTGCCGTCCTGCACTCACTCAGCCTCCACAGGAAGAGGGACCGGTACTCCTGCAAACACTCACAATATACAGCTTATAAGTAACACAAATGGCTGAGGATATTACCTCCAATGAAGTACGATATCTCGGCAACGAGGTGGAGATGACGTCTGGTCTTTATGGAGTGAGATGATGTTGAGTAGATGGGTGACAGCTGTCAAGAGATAATGAGTGACAGCTGTCACCCCCGGCTGTGTCCGTGGCGGCAGCGCCCTCTCGTGCCTGAAGCCCGCACTTCAGGCAGGGTGCCCACTGGTGGTGGGCCAGCAGTACCTCCTCTTCTGGCGGCCCACACACAACACATAATACAGGATAGTTTCCATTGTAGGGGAAGAAAGTAATTTAGTCATTTGGAATTTACAACTTTTACAACAAACTGTTTTGAGAACAAAGTGAAAGGAGCAGCACCTGAAGTGGGAACAATAATGGTATCGTCAGTTTGTGCCTGCAGGACAATCCATCAAACTGGAGTCGCTCATGAGGAATGTTTGTGCATAGGCACCATTTCTCAGACAACTGGAAATATATTTTATTTGTGGAAAGTTTACAGACTCTGGAACACAACTGAGCCCAGCTGACATTTACTGATGCAGCAACTGTGATAAAATCAAACAAAATCACAAGATACATTTGCATCTGGAGGTTAAAGAGATGGGCTGGAGGCTGCTGGGTCCTTAGTTTGATTCCCTGTCAGGCCAGAAAATCAGTAAGGTCCCTCGTGTAATGTCCTTAATCCCCAAGTTGCAGTGTGTGAATGGGTGAATGTGAGTTACAACTGTAAAGCACTATAAAAATGTAGTGCATTTATAATTTAAGATCAATCAAATCTTCTGTTTGCCAAAAAATGGAAAAAAAAAAAAGAAAATGTGTGAACCTGATGCCAACTTGTTTTCTTGAAATGTTAAAAGATTTTCTGTCATTTATACAACATAAATGTGTTTAAGAGTGATGAGTTTTGTATTTATGTCATTTAGGTAGAAATCACTCAAAATTATTGTGTCATAAAAGGCTCATTAGATGCCGCTCTTTGCTGGTGAGGCGGGAACTGTGTGTAATGAGTAACTTGTGTCAGACAGAACAAAGGAGAGATGAAGAAGGAGAGGCAATATGAAGAAAAGATTAATAAGACGGCCTTTTGCTGTGGGTTTGACACAGAGCCACAGCTGAGTCAGAATGGAACCAGTGTGACTTATGTCAAACACATATAGTCATAACACACTTTATAGTCAGTAGACATGCAGATTGAGTTTAAAGTTTACATACTACAGATTTATTGTTATGGTGAATTGTTTTTAATCCTGAGAACCCTAATGACGCTCTCCTGCGTCTTGGTCAATTTTTCATTATATTTCTATTAGTAGATCATATATTTACTCAGTGTTCTAGACAAATATGTGTCTCACATTCAAGCTGAGATTCTTCTGAACATTTTGATATGCAACACATGGGCATTATACTAAAAGAAAGTACCTTAAAAGGTTAATTACTTAAGGTACAGTAAAATCCAGAAGGTACCATTAGGGCTCGACAGGTTAAAGTAATAAATGTGCACATCTTGATGCAGATGTCAGTGAAATTAAAGTGTGAACAGAGGAAAAAAGATGCATGTTCATGTGAATGGAGGAACTGAGCTACGTTTGTAGAGTAATGGTGGGGGGGCTTTGCTGAGTGGTTTTTATCTTGAAAGTAATGATATTTTGTTGTTGCTGTTACCCTCTCAGCAGATAATGTAGACGTCCTGTTTAAAAAAAAAAAAAAAAAAAAAAGAAGTTATACTGCGACAGACTGGCGTCCTGTCCAGGGTGAACCCCGCCTCACTCCCTGTGACTGCTGGGATAGGTTCCAGCCCTCTGTCACGCTTAACTGGAGTAAGCGGTTGAAGATGAGTGAGTCCTTTTTAAGTTATGAATTCAGGTTTGGTTTATTTTATTTCAGTCTCTCTCTCTTTTTTTTTTTTTTTAATTATATTTCTATGACATTGACAAAGACTAATTTTATTAATTTTCCTGATCTGAAAAAGCTCTGACTTAAAAAACATGATCAGATCTGAACCGTGGGTTTTGTGATCCGTCACACTCCAACATTCTGTGTCTTTTGGAGAACATCAAGAGAAACATGAAGACGAAAATCAAAATAATGCATTAAGGTAAGCGCCACGTGTTCATGTGTTCCGCGTAGCCGAACTCTCATGTTGTGTCTGAAGACTACTCACTGAGGGTGCATCTTGTAGAGAGACCCGTCGATGCCCACAGTAGTTCGCAGGCGTGCTACTCCTTTGTTGTCCTTTAGGCGAGAAAGAATGGCACCCAGGGATGCAGAAATGAGATTTGCTGAGCGGAAAGACACAATGGTGCACACGTGCTGCACTGCCAGGCAGTCCTCGTCTGAAGGTTCCACCCCAAGCCGAGTCAGGATTTCCATACACTTCTTCAGCCCCTCTTTAGTCCTAAAATAGCATTTAATCATCATTATTAAAGACCTCATCTCTTCTGTTCCATGTAACGTTTTGCACTCACACTCCAGCATCACACACGCAGTATTTAAAAATGCCGATATCTTTACGGGAGACCAAAGGGTTCCCGGTGTTTCCTGTCTTACTGTATGATTGTGAGACTTGGATGCTACCCAGTGACTTAAGCTGCCAACTAGATGTCTTTAGTACTAGGTCTTTTTGGGGGATCCTTGGGTACTGCTGGGATGACTTTGCGTCAAATGATCGGTTACTTAAGGGGACTCAGATGAGGAGTACCACCTGCATTGTGAGAGAACACCAGCTATGTCCTGTTGGACACGTTTCTTTGGTCATGATCCAGCATACAGGTGTGGACCCCAAAAGCTGGAGAAACACATTTTTCACATGACTGCAGCAGATAAATGGATACTTTAGAGAGATGGGGTAGACGCCATCCGTGAGCCAAGGCGGTTCTGTAATGTGCTGGATGCAGAAGTGTGTAGTACCAGGGCATGTCCTGAGACCTGACCGGATTTTAAACTCTGATCAGTGATACTGTTCGAACCAGGAAGCTATTGTCCAGAAACTCTGATATCTTGCAGGCTTGAAGTGCGTTGGGACTTTAAAAATGATACTGGGTCCTACCTGGTCAAACGGTCTCTGCAGGTTTCTCGTGGTCCATTCGAATCGTGTGTCTCCATGGTGTCAGATTGGAGTGAACTGAGACTGTGTGTGGGCTGAGTTTAAAACATGCAGCATTTCTGATGTGTGTTTGTCATCACTCACTTTTCAATGGCAGAAACGTGCTTTGTTTTGATCTTTCCTTTGGTCAGGAGCTCGGGGGTTATTCGTCCCTCAAACAGCAGGCCTTCTTTGGCCATTTTGACCAGGATGAGTCGAACCAGCTCTCCCATGTACATGCCGCTGGCCATCTTCTCAAACCTAACCAGAGAGAAAGACAACAGCCTTTTCAGGTGAGCTTTCATGGACAATAATGTCTTTTTTTTTTTTTAAGTCTTCTCTTTAGTGAAAACAGCAGAAATATGTCACTTTTGTCTTTAATTAAGAACACAAGATCAAAAGAACTTTGAGAATAAATCCCACAAAGCTAACTCACTGTTCCACTGACTGGAGACGTGCACGGCAACAACTCAAAGTCTAGGACATACGTAAAGGTTTAGGTTTTTTCTAGTCAAAATATGTAAATCACCTCACAGGACCTGTTTTAAGACAATGAATCTTATAAATCTTAAGTGAAAGAGTCTTGGAAACATCTTGTTTTGAGTCATATCTGAGATGAAACAAGATTTATTTATTTATTTATATATATTTTTTTTGACTCTCCAGATGATTTTTAAGCTGCTGTGTTAATTGTAAAAGATACAACGCTTCCTAATAATACCAGTAAACTAAAACACAAACTGCTTTTCTCTGCCAGTTTTAAGATTGTATGTCAAAAAAGGTTTGAATTTTCACTTGTTCCATTGGCTTATTGATTAATTAATTCATTTAGCTTATGGGTTTGACTTGTAACAATTAAAAAAGAAAATCTGCCAATGGAACAAGTGAAAATTCACTTACATTTTTTTTTTAAATAATGTCTTGAAATTATTCACTGAAACACTCATTTTGAGCTTTATTTTACTATTAGGGAGTGTTGCATCTTTGACATTTACCGCATTTGAAAAGTCCCATGGTGAATCAAAAAATCTTGTTTTATCTCCAATATGTGCCAAACCAAGATGCTGTCAAAACTCTTTCACTTCACAACATTTTTCAGATGCATTTTCAAAAAAAAAAAAGTTAATATTTTGACTAGACATGAGACAGATACACTTGGCAAGATATGTAGTTTTTACAGTGCAGAGTTTAACAGCATGAGAAGTAAAAATCTGTATTTTTAATGTTGTCAGGTGTCAAACTATTCATGGAAACAAAGTTATGTTGTTCCAAAAAAAAAAAAGAAAGGAAAAAAACAAGTGTTTTGGTCAATATTTTGTGTAACACACATTATGATTTTATTTAAAAAGATGCTGATGATTTTCCATTTGGTTAATTTATTAAAAACTCAACTGAGGCCTGAGAACAGCAACATAGCAAAAAGCTGATTATCTGAGTCAGTATATTTGTAATATCAGTTTAAAATTTGTGGCAAAATCCAACAAAATGTTTTCTCATAGACTGATGGTGATGGAACAACTGATCCAGGATTCATGAGCAGGAACAAATAATCCTGCAAAGATCTCTATCCTGAGCCAAATGCTAAAATTATTTGATGTGAATCAAAGGTTGTTGTTGTTTCTAAAACTCCTCCCACGATTAAAAAATAAATAAAATTGATTTTTAGTCCTACAGTTGTTTTCCCGGGTTGATGGAGCCTCTGTCGATCTCGCGGTCAAACTCTGTTCGGATGTCCTCTAAGGACCCGTTGTCCCCGAAGGCTCCCCACTCGGTGTTGATACACATCCGTCCCTCGTCTCCTTCTACCAGGTCAATGTGACGCAGTTCCTCCATGTAGCAGGCGTTAGTTCCCGTTCCTGAAATGACAGCACGTGTTCCGAATAACTTTGGGTTTAAAAGACGAATACAATATGTTTATAAAACTGGACTCAGACAACTGTGGAGTACTTTGTAAAACATTTATTAAATCATGTAGTTGTGTGTCTTTTGAATGAAAGGTGAAAACAGATGTTTGGTGATGCTGATATCTTTACAGGAGAATGAAGGTCCAAGTCTTTAGGGTCTCGGGACTTGAGACTTTGACTCAAACCACTAACCTAAGGTGACAACTGGATGGCTTTGGTACTGGGTCTCTTTGAAGGATCCTTGGCTACTGCTGGAACGTTTTTGTGTCAAAAAAACGGTGATGTGGGGAGACTCGGGTATGGAGCGCCACTTGCATTTTGAGGGAACATCAGCTGTGTCATTTTGGACGTGTAATCCAGGACATATGTCATGGAGAAGCAGGACATGCTCACATTTCACCTGGCTGCAGCAGATAGATGGGTACTTTGGACTGGTGGGGACGGACCAGTTGTCTGCCTGGGTGGCCACTGTCTAGAACCTGGATCGGTTCCGTGGCGTGTTGACTGTGGCCTGCCAGTGCCTGTTTCCAGACCTGATGTGACTTGTCATACTCATGAAGTCAATACAAGATTTATTTATTTTTCTTACCTATGATGATGCCGACCTCACAGCGCTGATCGTCAAACCCACAGGTCATCATCGTACCAACTGTGTCATTAACCACCGCCATGATGTCCGCCTCATAGTCCTGCAGACACCCGGGTCAGAATTTATAAAGTAAAAGCTGCTCAGCACCAGTCAGCACAGGGACTTTTCTAATGTGGTTTGTTGACTTTTAACTAACACCCCGTCATCGATACAGCAAATACTTATACTAGTAAAAACCCACCCTACGGGGGGAGAGGGGTTGTGTGTGTGTGTTGGGGGTGTACATGGGTTTGACTGCATACATACAGTACATTATAGCACACAGTATGCATTAGAGTAAGTTTCAACACAACAAATCAGCAAATAACATAATAATTTTAAATTTTAGAAAAACTCACCCCTCGTCTCATGATGGCCTTGCTCAGAAGCTTCACAACATCCGCGCCTTCCACGCCGCTCGCTTTAAACTTCTTTGTCCATGTCAATAAAACCGCCTATAAAACAAGAACATTTAAGAGGTCGGCCAGCAGTCAGAGTTAAACACGGCGTCTCGGAGGAGTCTCAGCTTTTCAACAACACGATTCCAAGATGTCACATAAAATATAAAGAATAAAATGAACAGAACGGTTTTTGTTTTTTCGTGCTGTTTACCTCATTCAGTTTGGTTTGGGCACAGGGGAAGGAGAAGGTAAATCCTACTGGAAGGTTTTTGTCCTTGACCTTTTGCTTCTCCATGAAGTCTCCCAGGCACTCTGCCACATGGTCGAAGAGCTGCGGCAGGAAAACGCACATTTACACTTTGGATTAACCAAGAAAATGGATTTTGTGATTCTTATAACCTCCTCCAATGATGTTTTCGCCCAGTCTGGAACTCACAATTTTTCATATATTGTTATGAAATTATTACAGAGGATTCATATCCTGATAGGCAAGAACTGATTAAATCTTCAAGGTCAAAGGTCAAAGTCAGGAAAAAAATCTTGTAAAACTGGAAAAATCCCTATCCTTTAACATTGAAATAATTTTCAAAAATTCATAGCTCTGTCCAAAAAGATTGAATGTCTTTCATATTTCAGAGCATTATGTAGGATGATATGCTTTATCAACTCACAAAGTTTAATCCAGATTTGATCCAGATTACAGATTTTGTCATTTAAATTTAACATTGAAAACACTATTTAATGTATATTTTACATTATATCTTAATCAAACATGCCCCAATCACTCTCATATTCCAAGGTGAGGTGCAGACTGACACTCACTATCACATGGTAAAAGTTTGATCCAAATCTGATCTGGATTATGGATTTTGTAGACATTTGAATTTAATATTGAAAAGGTCATTTGGTGTACATTTTGCATTATATCTCAACCAAAAGTGCCTCAGTTACTCTCATGTTTCTATTCTGGATTTACCTACACCACCAAAATTTGATGGAGGTTCCAGTTTTATGCCTGTTTGTCTTCCAGTTATCAGTCAGAATCCAAGTGCCAAAAAGCAACAACACATTGTGCAATGTTCAATGTTCTGTGAAAATTATCTGGGAAAATTTCAGAAACTGAAAAAGTTGAAAGAAAAAAAAAAAACCCTGACAACACCACAAAAAAACAAAAAACAAACTTAAATTCAAGTGCATGAACTAAATACATCCTCCTGACATTTGATCACATCTAATTGATCTTATAAAAAGACACCTCTAACAGGATTTTGACCTTGAATTTTTCCAGGGTAAAAAAATTTGTGGAATTATAAACTAGTGTTGGCACAGGTTTGTGCTGTACGAGCGCCGTGCTCTAGTCTGCTTTTGAGTTTAACAGTTTTATTTTAGTGTAATCTTTAAAATTAAAAAACAAGGAACTTGAGATAAAATTGGACTTTGAGAAACGTACTTATCTGTGGAAATAATTCCGTTACTGGAGCTTTCAGGTTGAATAACACTGAAACCAAAATGTCAATTTTTGTGTTTAAAAATAATAATAATAATAACAAAGTTACCATTTTGTGTTTATCTGTATGTATGTATGTATATATATATATATATATATATATATATATATATATATATATATATATATATATATATATATATATATATATATATATATATATATATATTCCATTATAACGACAACAAAAATGTGACAAATATGTAAAAAGAAAAATTAATGTAAAAAGCATTTAAATCTTCTGAAAGCAAATCTTTCAGTATTTTGGGTTTTAAATCCAGATATTTTGGACATCTCTGTGCCATTATTCCTATATTTTCAGGTTTTTCTGCATTTATCTCATGTGCAGGTAAATAGAGTTCAGATATGACCTGTCGCTGCTCGTTACGATCCTCTTTGTTCCTTATAAACCTGTTGATGTATCATTTTACCTTTTTTTTTTTTTTTTTTTTCCCAGCTGTCTTTATGACATCTGTCTTTACTCTTTCTGTCTGCGTGAGTTTCTGTCTTAGCCAATCACGGCCTGGCTTGCTCATGTTTGGGTTATCATGTTACGCTACAACCACCAGCTGTTCTCCAGTTTACTGTCGCTCATCAAGATAAATCCTGTCCTTGCTTACGTTACACAGAAGGTCGTATTACACAAACAATATGTGACATTAGACACCGCTGAACGAAAGTACGTAGTAAAAAAAAAACAACAAATGCAACATTTTATAAATAGTAAATGACATCATCTGCATAACATCTAATATCGTTTTTGTAATTTTATAAATATGGCTTGGGTGTGAGCAGGAAATAAGAAGCTGCGCTGTAGTTTGATGACATTTTCTGTGAATGTTTTTTGCGTCATCTGGTTTGGCTGAAAGCATAACATGAAGAGAGGCTAAAGATGTCAGATATGGCTGCCAAACTGCTGTTGAGGTCAAAAAACGTGTATATTCAGTAATGTAAAAATACATTATTTATGTGTATTCATTTCATTGCAGCTTTGAAATACTTTTTGTGCAGTTTTTTCCCCCATTTTAGTGACTTTATAATTAGTGCTCCTCTACATTTCAGACGGAGATATCATCATTTTAAATCCACAGTACTAATGTGAACATTTAAACTCACCATATTAAACATCTTGAAACAGTTAGCATCTACATGTCTCCACCCAAACCATCTACTTTGTGTGACCTGCACATTGAAACATCTACATATAATTACTATTAGCAACTTGCATCCGTATGTTTGAAGCCTCCGGACTGCACAGTAGCGCTGCAACAGTTAAGTGACTATTAATCAACTATTTATTTAAAAGACAATTGTTTTGAGATTTGATCAATTGTTTAGTCCTTTAAAAAATCCAAATTCTCTGATTTCAGCTTCTTCAATCAGAATATTTTATGCTTTTACTTTACAATTTTTTTCTTTGCTCCCTTCTGACAGTACACTAAATATGTTTTGGGTGTGAACAAAACAAGACATTTATACACACACACACACACACACACACACACACACACATATATATATATATATATATATATATATATATATATATATATATATATATATATTAGTTGCAGTCCTGCTACATGGTGGGTGTCTATACGGCCTGTTGCTAGGCAACATCCACTGTTGATCTGATGCTACCAGCCCTGAGACTTATTTTAAAATAGAATAGAATGCCTTTATTGTCATTATACACATATACAGTGAGATTAAAAGCAACTCCTTCTTAGCACAAACATAAAAAACAGTGATACAGTCTGAGGTGTATATACAATTGCAAAAAAAAAAAACACTATGCATTTGCAAGAAGTCTGAATATGTGTTTGTATACAGTGTAATATGTTGCACATTGATTATATGCAATGAATAGTGGATATTGGACAGAGAGAGTTGGGCAAACATACAGACAAAATGAAAGTATCAATAATATAGAAAAAAGGTGCAACTTATACTAGCAGTCACACTATTATATCATTTTCCTCTTCAAGACGGATTTTTTACAGTTGCAGCTTATACACCAGAAAATGCGATACGTGGTCTTGATGTAACGATGATCGTGACACATCCAGTGATATAGTGAGTCTGTTACACACACTAATAACTCATTTAGATTGAATTAATTGTGACGGTGGGAACCTTTGAATGTTTGAAACATAGAAAACAAATTTTAAACATGTTTCAAAATAAATTCCGTAGCTGTTCAGACGTCTGGCTGAGTTGGAAAACACTGCGTCACATGTCATTTAGAGTTCTTATGGAGTGTTTTACCTTCAGGTGGTTTTGTTTTTACTGTCATAGAACTCATGTATTTACCAAATTAGAGTTTGTCGTTACCTGCGTCCCGCTCCCGTGGATTATGTCGTCAGGCGTCTCGTACACCTGACTCTCCATCTGGACCGGCTGCTTCTTGTCCTCTGTCACTTTGACCCGCAGAATCCGAAAGTTGGACCCGCCCAGGTCCAGAGCGATAAAGTCACCCTTTTCTGTCAGAATAACAGAAACGGTCAAATGTCAGTGATTTAAAGAGGTAACCTGCTAAAGATTTATGTGTGCTACCCTTTTATCTTCTGGAGATGACTTTTAGTCCAAAACCTGAAGGTGGTCCTGAGGTGTCTCAGATATCTACTATAATGTCTGTGTTGAGGTTTTAGTGGGAGGTGTCTTGTGTTCTTTACCCTGTGCATCGGTGAAACGGCAAACATAGGGTGGTGTTTTCACTGGTGTGTGGACTCTGGACAAGATAACTCAAAAACAGATGGATGGATTTCCTTCGAACTTGGTGGGAATATTACTTAGATAGATATCGATGAATGATTAGATTTTCAAGTAGTCTGCTCGAAGGTCAAGGAAAATATGGTTTTAAAAAAACACCCCTTTTTTGTATATTTCCTCAACCAAGAAGCCTTGATGGAAGATCTAAAGCATATATTGATCAGTTAAAATATTTCTGATTGATTGGTATGAATGACTTCATAAGCACCATTACAGAAGTGTGTATACATTTACAGCGTAGTGTGTAGTGTGCGCACGCGGGATACGAATCAGTCCTCTGATGCCTCTCATTGCTGTGGTTTCTGTCACTGCTTTTGTAAAATATTTGCTTTTACACTCAAATGTTGAAATCAACGTAGAAAACGAAACATCGTGACTTGATTTGTTTCAGGCTTTATGGTCCAATCAAAACTCCCGGCGACTCGTTCCACTTCTAATCCTGTTCTAGAAAAGGAGTCATTTTGGAGAAGGACCGGGTGTTTGGTGAAAGGACGCTGCAGCACGAGACATTCTGCTGCTTTCTTTAGGGAGGATTTGGTTTCAAATAGTGTTGCAGCTTCAAGTAAAAAAGATGAAGGGAATTTATGTTTACAGCCCTGTTTTTATAAAATAAAGTGGTTTAAGGTTGTTAGATGCATTAAGCCCCGCCCACTCTGGCCAATCAGATCAGTGTTTGTCTGAAGTCCTATGCAGAATGTTCGTGCACGTGTATGTGCACTGCTGGAGCCGCCGTGTGTGACGTGGACTTTCCTGCAGAGCTCCGCCCACTCTGCTGCAGGCACAGGGTGACATTTTGTGTTGTGTTCACCTGTTTGCTTTCAACTCACTCAAATTAGATTTGTTTCAGTGAGGAAAATGAAGATGTTGTCATTCTGTGTACTCAGACTAATCACGTGTACACAGTTTCCATCATTCAGGCTTCACTCTCGTCTGTACGAGGCGGCTCTAGCTGCAGGTGAAAGGGGGGGGAGGAGGGGCTGGACTCCACACTGTCCCCAAATGGTCAAACTTGTCAACCATTTGTTAGGATGGCACGAATACTTTTTACAACCTCTCCTTCATGAGTGAGTGAATCTGCCTGTGTAGACTCTGTATGTGTGTGTGTGTGTGGGGGGGGGGGGGGGGGGGGGGGGGTCGACTGAGATGCCACCCCTCTATTTAACAACAACAACAAAAAATGCAACAAATATAAAAAAGGACGTGGTTTTTATACTGCCGCAGCATGTAGAATTCAAATTTGACATCATATCGGTTGCAGCTGCATTTGTGACTGGTGAGACAACAGTGTTACTAATGTTGAAAATATGAATTCTTAACAAGACGTTACTGCTATATGTCATATATTCACATTCTATGTAGAGTTACTGAAGTTTCCAGCCCCACACATCAGCTCTGCTCTGATAGGCCAAATAATTGATCCATATTTGTCCCTGAGATGATCTCAGAAATGGTATTTTTCTGGAAGTGGGGTTTTTTTTCTTAGGTCGGGTCTTTCCGGATTTCCGAGGGTTGTGAACGTAGCATTAGAGTGTGTCACGTGGCCCTGCTGTCTGTTGTCTCCGGTCAGCGTCGGGCCACCGTGTGGCTGATGGAATATGAGTCTATTTATAATGTGAGAGAATGAGAGAGTCCCCAGTGCCCAGACTGTGTGACATGTTGTTATTTCTGTGCTCGAGCTGCGTTCAAACCCATCTTAAAGCAGCAAACCTGTAGACTTGGATTTGTTTTTGTCAATGGGATTCTGCAGATCCGTGTGTGTGTGTGTGTCTGTCTGACTTTTAAGTGATATTTATCATGTTCCACATGAGGGATTTATTTTGTTTTTAAATAATCTCCATCACTTTCACTTCTGCTTGCACAAATTTACTGTGACTGAACCGTCGTGTTCCGTGTACAGATTTCTTACTCTTCTCAAATTAATGACGGGTGCATCCAGGAATTTTTGGTGGGGTTTGGGGGGGGGGTGGGGGGTGTCTTAATTTCATGGATTGACCACTGATATTTAAAAAAATAATAATAAATTTTTATACGTCTTTCCATGTCTGTCCCTTGTGAATACCAATATAAAAAAGTCAAATTTTGCTAAATAAAATATTCATTTTTATTGTAAACCACATCTTACAAGACAATAATATATTGCTACTTTTATACAGACAGGCACACTTTTATCAAACATCAAAAATAAAAATAAAGTCAGAAAAGTTTTCCTTATCTGAGTATTTTTTAACACCTAACCTGGTTTGAAGATAACGACTAAGAAATTGGGGCAAACATTAAGTTATCAAAGTTAAAAACATTCACCCTTTTTTCTTTCTTTCTTTCTTTTTTATTTTCGTCTTTCTTTTCTTTATTTGGCGCCTCCTGCCTGCAATTAATCCGTGACCTACATATAAGGGATTTTCTCCGTTTTATACAGTAGTGTTCAGAATAATAGTAGTGCTATGTGGCTAAAAACATTAATCCAGGTTTTGAGTATATTTCTTATTGTTACATGGAAACAAGGTACCAGTAGATTCAGTAGATTCTCACAAATCCAACAAGACCAAGCATTCATGATATGCACACTCTTAAGGCTATGAAATTGGGCTATTAGTAAAAAAAAAAAAAAGTAGAAAAGGGGGTGTTCACAATAATAGTAGCATCTGCTGTTGATGGTACAAACTCAAAACTATTATGTTCAAACTGCTTTTTTATCAATCCTGTGAATCACTAAACTAGTATTTAGTTGTATAACCACAGTTTTTCATGATTTCTTCACATCTGCGAGGCATTAATTTTGTTGGTTTGGAACCAAGATTTTGCTCATTTACTAGTGTGCTTGGGGTCATTGTCTTGTTGAAACACCCATTTCAAGGGCATGTCCTCTTCAGCATAAGGCAACATGACCTCTTCAAGTATTTCGACATGTCCAAACTGATCTATGATACCTGGTATGCGATATATAGGCCCAACACCATAGTAGGAGAAACATGCCCATATCATGATGCTTGCACCACCATGCTTCGCTGTCTTCACTCTGAACTGTGGCTTGAATTCAGAGTTTGGGGGTCATCTCACAAACTGTCTGAGGCCCTTGGACCCAAAAAGAACAATTTTACTCTCATCAGTCCACAAAATATTCCTCCATTTCTCTTTAGGCCAGTTGATGTGTTCTTTGGCAAATTGTAACCTCTTCTGCACATGTCTTTTATTTAACAGAGGGACTTTGCGGGGGATTCTTGCAAATAAATTAGCTTCACACAGGCGTCTTCTAACTGTCACAGCACTTACAGGTAACTCCAGACTGTCTTTGATCATCCTGGAGCTGATCAATGGGTGAGCCTTTGCCATTCTGGTTATTCTTCTATCTATTTTGATGATTGTTTTCTGTTTTCTTCCACACGTCTGTTTTTTTTGTTTTTTTTTGGTCCATTTTAAAGCATTGGAGATCATTGTAGATGAACAGCCTATAATTTTTTGCACCTGCGTATTAGTTTTCCCCTCTCCAATCAACTTTTAATCAAACTATGCTGTTCTTCTGAACAATGTCTTGAACGTCCCATTTTCCTCAGGCTTTCAAAGAGAAAAGCATGTTCAACAGGTGCTGGCTTCATCCTTAAATAGGGGACACCTGATTCACACCAGTTTGTTCCACAAAACTGACAAACTCACTGACTGAATGCTACACTACTATTATTGTGAACACCCCCTTTTCTACTTTTTTTTACTAATAGCCCAATTTCATAGCCTTAAGAGTGTGCATATGATGAATGCTTGGTCTTGTTGGATTTGTGAAGATCTACTGAATCTACTGGTACCTTGTTTCTCATGTAACAATAAGAAATACGAGGTCTATTATGTTAGGAAAATGTAGTGACACGGACCCACAACAGGGGGCGCAAATGAACGGTCAATAGATGAGCCAACTTGTTTTGCAGTACAGTAAAGCAACATCACAGATGTTTTTATTATGTTTTGCATTTGCTGAAATTATTTCTAGATTACTGTAATTAAGATCTGATCTGCAGAAATGCTAATAATAAACATTGCTGTCTTGCATGAATATTATTTGAAGCACTTGTAAAAGGGGGGATTTTATTGCTTTTATTCCTTTATGACATCATATTAAAAACATTTGGCTTCTTTATATAATTATATTATAACCACAGCTAGTGTAAAGTAGTTCCAATATGATTGAAGCCGTTAAGACTACGAATACCTCAGTGTTACCGCATACTATCAACCATTTCGAGAATTAGGATGAATTTTCTGAAAAGTTAAAAAATTGGATCCCAATTTCAAACATGGTGCTGATGATGGCAGTAACTACTAAGTATATGAGGTTTGTTCAAGATTGACAAAGATGATCAAAAAGTTACTGTGTGATGCTTCAAAACGCTCCCCATTTTGCTATGAAACGGGACAGAGCAGACCTTTGTGGAAAAATTCTTTGGATAGAAAGCCTGCAATCTTAAGACCGCAGTGGGCAGGTCGGCACATATGGCTTCATGAAATCCATAAGACATTAAGGTGCACATCCATTAACGACGTCATAGGTCAGCAGCAAAAGCTTAAAATCAGTTCTAAAATATTCCAAAGTAAACTATAAAAGACTTTTGTGCTTTTTCTTTGGGTGGGGGTGGGGGGGAGGCAGTATTTTTGCAAATGTGTGCTGTTAGAGTGACGGTTTTTACCTGATCCGTCAGGGATGGACCTGACGAATGTAGGCAGCATCTTGACGGTGGCGGTGGGATTGGTGTCACGCCCGAGCCCATTCTCCATATCCCTGCGGAACCGGTTCTTGATGTCCTTCAGCGTTTCGTCCGAGAAGCGCATCGAGTACAGGTACTTATCAATCTGAAGACCAACCACAGGACACAAGTGCATTAAAGAAATAAATACTGTGAGGACAGAAAGTGTGTTACCAACAATAAACTCGTGAAAACGGGTTTCAGGATTAAAGTGACTCTATGCTCATGACTGCAAAGTTAACCGGCCACTTTATTAGGTACGAGCGGTCACTGAGTTTTTGACACTAACGTTCTTGGTGTTCGGTCTGAACACTTTGACCACATCTGCATCTTACTGCTGTTTCACTGGTTAATGAGACAGTCAAGTGTATCTAATAAAGTGGCCACTGAGTATAAATCTGTCAGGAACTGGGCCCGGTCAGGGCACTAAGCCCTTGATTTTCCTCTTTTCATGGTTTCCCGTCTGCTGTGCCTTTGATTTATTAGTTATTATTTTCATCATGTGATTTTCTGTAAGGTTTTTCTTGCCACTTTATTCTTATGATTTACTAGGTATTTCATTTTCATCATATGGTTATTTTCTGTTTTGTCACTTTGTTTTCTTTGTTACTTTTTACTTTGGCCTTTCACTCTGTTCTAGTTTTCAGTCATTGTTTAGTTATCTCTTGTTCTTCTTGGTTATAATATTTGTTGTACTGTTATGTCAGGATTTGTTTTGGTTATTGTTTGTTCACTGCTTCTTCTTATGGTTGGTATTACTGCCTAGTTTTCTTTAGTCAGTTTTTGTTTAATGTCATTTTAGTATTTTGCTCCATCTTGTATTCTAGTCCATGTTGCCAGTTCTTGTTTAGTCTAGTCCATGTTCCTGTTTGACTCTTATTCAGTTGTAGCTCAGTTTTGTTTTTGCCTCTTGTTCCTACTTCACATCCTGCACCTGCTTTCATGTCCTTGTCTCACGCCCAGTTATTTATGTTCACTTCACATCCTGCACCTGTCATGTTTTTCTCTCACTTTAACTCTGTCTGCTTTGTCTTCTTTCACTCACGCTCTGTGCACCTGTTCACATATCTTTGTCTTTTCTTCACTCCACCGTAAGTTGTCCTCCCTCACTGTCTTGCACAATGAAGTATCTTCATTCACTAGCCACGCCTCCTTCTTGATTGTTCCTCACGTGCACCTAGTTAACTCCTGTCCTATTTAGTCTCCACCCAGCCACCACACCCTTGCTCGTTTGTTGTCTTTGTACACTCACCAGCGCTTTGTCTAGTCCTGTTTTTGCCGTGTATCCAGATCCTGCCTTGTGTTTTTTGACTGCGCCTTTTGCTTTGCCCATGATGTCTGTGTCTGCTCGTGCCTTTGAACCCTGCTTGCCCATGACTGCGTTTTTGCCTGACCCTGTTTGTGCTTCTGCCTCGCCAACTGATCACCTGTGTACCGAACCAGAGCCTGAATTAAAGACCATGAGTACTTCTACATCTAGTAGTCAGAGAGTTTGCATTTTGGGTCCAAACACTTCGGGTGCCTGGCACCCGCCGGGCTTGACAAAATCAGGACCCACAGCAACATCACTGATGTGGTGCAATGAAACTTAAACACCTCATGCTTTATTTCTTGTGTTTTTTGATGGCCCTGAGAGTATTGCCGTGTATTTAATTGTGTTTTTGAAGCCTGAATACTGAGACTGACTGATAAGAGATCAATAGATTCTCTTGGCTCAAAGTGCTTCATTGTGTCAGACAGCATGAACCATATTTACCATTTCACATATAAAACACATTAATATGAGATATAGGGTTCTTCTCTTGAACAACCTGGATGTCCGTTTTTGGATTTGTAAAAATAAGTGCAGGTACTGTGTGCATGTTTTAGCTGAACTGCAGTATTTGTTTGGGGCAGTAGTACAGCTGCTGTTACATAGTTGTGTTTAAAGAGATACAGCCGACAGGTTTCACCTGTTTGTTCCACTTCATTTAAAGTCACATTTTAATTTTTTCACTCCATACTGTGACAGTTCATTCCCGTCCTGTCCTGAAGGGGGCAGTCTTTTTTGTATTTACCTGAAGCAGGAGTTTGTCATAGACATTGACTGTGTCACAAATACCAACAGGCCAATCACAGGGGTTGTGGGCGGAGCTTTTGTGGAAGGTGGGGGCATATGTACATTCAGGACCTTTCATCCATTTCCTGAATATTTTTAATGAAAAAAATTGTAGAAGATATAGTCATATATATTAAAAGAGTTCTGGGAAGTATTTTTAAAACTGATGCCACAAAATGCAGTAATCCCATGATTTATTTATTTATTTGTGCACTCTAAAGGTGTGTTCATACCCCTGTCATGAGCTGCAGTGACTGTATGCAGGTTTAAATAAATTCCTCCTGTACGCATCACTGTTTGCACAGCCAATGGCTGAAGGTCAGTTAAAGGTCAGTCTTATAATGGATCTGAAACTTATGAAGTGCCAGAACTTTAAATTTTGTGGAATAACAAATAGAACAGCAATGAAACTGAGCAGCTTCCCGTTGAGACAGCTGTAAAAAAAAAAAAAAAAAAAAAAAAAAGAAGAAAAGAAACATTCACCTTCTGGTGCAGCTGTCCGGATGGTTACAGAAATATAAGTAGACTTAACTCAGTTCGGCATCCAGAATTTATAATCGTCACACAAACAACAACAAAATGCTTTTATAATGAAGAAGAAACCACCGGATGGAACATCAGTACTAACTGAGCGATCAATACAGTATATTACTGTTAATTATTTATCAGTATGACTGCTTGTACATTTGAGTGTATCGGTCCAATTCAAGAATTTCCACACAGGGACACATTTGACATTCATTCATCCATGTAGATGTCGATGATGATGAAGAGTCATGTTCCTGTGTGGCATCTAAAGAACCATCATCCACCCCAGTTCTGCTGAGTCCTTCCCTGGGAGGACTTCCCCAAGGTCAAAGGGCGAAGCTGAGTTTCATTCAGGTCTATGTGTCAGATTCATGATTTGGTCAACGTGAGGCTTTTACGGCACGCGTCTCAGCCCTCCTCCAAATTAATGTTATAAATACAATACAGAGGTGAATCTTTAAAAAATTTGAATATTGTGAAATAGTTCAATATTTTTGTATTTCAGAAAATGAAACTGTTGTACATTCCAAACTCATTACATAAAAAACTAGAAGGTTTCATGTATTTTGTTTATTTTAATTTTGATAATTATGGCCTGCAGCTCCAAAAAAAGTAGAAAATGTATATCCCAAAATATCAGAGTATTTCACGTCACCATTTCTGCAGTATAAATACCAAGAACCTTTCTGTCTGGTTCAGTACACACACCCACAATCATGGGGAATACTGCTGACTTGACACTTGTCCAGAAGACACTCGTTGACACCCTCCACACGGAAGGTCAGCCACAGACGGTCTTTGCCTAAAGGTCTGGCTGTTTGCAAAGTACTGCATCAAAGCATATTTATGGAAAGTTGCCTGTAAGAGAAACGTGTGGTAGGAAAAGATGCACAAACAACAGGGATGACCGTAGCCATGAGAAGACTGTCAAGCAAAGCTGGTTCAAGAACTTGGCGTAGCTTCACAAGGAGTGGACTGAAGCTGGAGTCGGTGCATCAAGAGCCACCACACATACGTAGACACACCCAGGAAATGGACTACAGGTGTTACATTCCTCGAGTCAAGCCACTCCTGAAGCAGAGACGATGTTAGAAGCATCTTACTTGGACTAAGAAGAAAAGGAGCTGGACCGTTGTTCATTGGTCTAAAGTCCTCTTTTCAGATGAAAGTCAACTTTTTATTTCATTTGGAAATCAAGGTCTCAGAGTTTGGAGGAAGAGTGGACAGGCACAGAATCCAAGCTGCTTGAAGTCCCGTGTGATGTTTGGGTGCCATGTCATCTACTGATGTTGGGCCATTGTGTTTGAGTCCAAAGTCAATACATCAGTTTACCAGGAGAGTTCAGAGCACTTCATGCTTCCATGTCATAGGTTCTCCGTTGGGTTTTGAAGAGAGGAAGATGAGAGACCCCAGACACAACACTAAAGACCAGCTGAGGGCCGTGAACAAAGCACCCTGGGCTTCCAGAACATCTCAGCAGTGCCACAGGCTGATCTTCTCCATACCACATCGATGCAGGATGGAACCCCAACCACGTCTTGCGTGCACAAATAAAGATAATTTTTAGAAGTTCAGTATTTCTGTATTATAAACCTTTTTTAACTGATCTCATGAAATATTTGAATATTTGGAGATGCACATTTTCAATTTTTTTAGAGCTGTAGGCCAGAATTATCAAAATGAAAATAAAAAAAATGCTTCAGTTTATATAATACATCAAATTTTTACTTTCTGAAATACTGAAGAAAAAATATTGAACTGTATCATGATTTTTCTTTTTTCTTTTTTTTTTTTTTCTTTTTTTTTTTTGAGACACACCCATGCAGCATTGTGCTTCGAAGTGACTTAAATATTTATTATTGGACGTGATCTGATTATTTGACCAAGTTGCTGATGAAGCCTTGTGAGAATGATTGCAGGTTTTCTAAGGATTGATGTTTCTGTGACATCACACAGGATTTTGCTTTGTTGTTTGCCGACAGCATGGAGAAAGTCATTTAATTACATTGCTCAAAAAGTTATTTATTTAGTCATTTTATTGTTAAAATACATCCATTCCTGCATTTAACACATTCCAACAAAAGTTGGGACATGAAAACATTTATCACTTTGTCATGTTGCTGTTCCTTCTCACAACATTTAAGACACATATTGTTCTTGATATCAAACAAAGAGTTTCAGATTTTATTTTGCGTCATTCTTCCTGAAAACATGTCTTAAGGTGTGCAACAGTATGGGGATGCCGTTGTAGCTCCTCCCACCACCCTCACCCCCCTTTCAAAATTCTCTATACATTGTCTGCTCGGCACAGTTTAGGACTGCAGGCAAGCCAGTTCAGTACCCATTTCCTCTTCTTCTGCAGGCATGTCTTTGTAATGTGTGCAGAATATGGTTTTGCATTGTCTTGTTGAAAAAAGCACGGACATCCCTGGGAAAGATGTCGTCTTGAAGGCAGCATTGTTTTGCTCTAAGATCTCCTCAATGTATTGGGTTGTCATATGATGACCGACCATGGTTTTTGGATTTGTTGCTGATAACAGGTGGTCCTTCTCATCTTTGGTCTGGAGCACATGGCGCTTATTTCTTAAAAACAAAAAATCCGGAGTACTGATTCATCTGACTACAATATGTTTCCACAGTGTGATGGTCCAACCCAGATGCTTCCAAGCCCAGAGAAGTGGATGCTCCTTCTGGGCAAGGTTAACATAAGGCTTGTTTTTTCCACAGTGAAGTTTCAAGTTGCATGTGTGAAGGTAACCCCATATTGTAGTGCTTGACAAAGGTTTCCCAAAGCAATCTCTTGCCTCTGTGGTTATATCAGCTATTGATGAATGACGGTTCTTGATACATTGTTGTCTGAGTGATTGAAGATCACAAGTGTTCATCTTAGGCTTGCACCCTTACCCTTTATGCACTGAAATTTCTCCATATTACTTAAATTGGTTAATGATATTATGCATTGTAGAGGGAGAAATATGCAAATCCCTTTCCATCCTTCTTTGAGGAACGCTGTTTTTAAACATTTCAAGAATTTTCTTATGCATTTGTGATCAAACTGGAGATCCTCTGCCCGTCTTTGCTCTTCAAAGACTCAGCCTTTTGTGGACACTGCTTTTGTACCAAAAATGATGATGATGATTATTTATGATTACAACCATTTGTTGATATCACCTGTTTGAAATAACATCATTATTTAATAAAATTTTTACCTCATTACTAACCCTAAATTGCCCATTCCCAACTTTTTTAATGTGTTGAGGGGCTGATATGCAGGAATGTATGTTTTAAAAAATGGCCGGAAAAACCGGCCCAGCCAGCTATTGTCATCATATCATATCATCAAATCTTACATATCATCCCAACCTTTTCTCATTTGGGTGTATTTACTTGCATGATCCCACTGAGGCATTTTGTTTTTTTGTAGCTTGAGTCTTATATCATTTTATGTCAACATTAATTTCTATGATGGGGAGAAAAATAAATATTTCTCGAGCAATTTTTGAGTGGGACACCAAAAATGTGTCCAAACTTGTCCTCTTATTAGATATGTACAGAAAAAAAAGACACTGAATTAACACTCAGCAGTGTTAAGAAAAATATACTTTAAATTGAATTGCTGATCATGTCTTGCATTGTTCCGGTGTGATATCTGGTGGTGAAACCAAACCCCACTGTCCCCTATTGTAGGAAGGCCCATGTCCTGGATTACTGGCTGGATGTTCAAATGTTTAAATACGTATGTAATCAAATCATTACATGAGATTAATATTATGTCAAACTAGGCCAGATAAATAAAGAATTAACACTGGTTCTAATTAAGTTATTAAAAAAATTAGAAATATTTGTGGGTAATTTTAAACTTTTTTACAAAATTGAAAATCAAAGACATTTTTCTTTATTTTTAATTTCCTCTCAATGCCCACCTGCAGTACTTTCACAACCCACCAGGGGAATCACTGGTCTGATCGATCGCCCGCTAAAAAAATGAGTTCAGTTGTAAAAGCAGATGAGGCCCATTGAGATGGACAACACTCAGCTGGGGGGGGTCATGCCTCGCTCTGCCCCCCTGAGATTTCTACCTGTGTTTGTACTGCTGTACTCGCTGTGCTCTCTCACAGCTTAGTTGGTGATGGAATCAAATAAAACTTGGTTCAAATTGCAGCTTTCATTTTTATTACTGTCTTTTTTTTCAGCAGAGGCAAACCTGAAGTGGATATTTAAGCATTGGGCTTGAGACCAGAGGATCCTCGGTTCAAATCCCAGCCTTACCGGAAAATCACTAAGGGTCCTTGGGCAAGGTTCCCCTAGTTGCTCCCGGTGTGTAATGAGTACCTTGTATGGCAGCACCCTGACATCGGGGTGAATATGAGGCATTATTGTAAAGCGCTTTGAGCGTCTGATGCAGATGGAAAAGCGCTATATAAATAAAAGTCCCTTTACTATTATCCTCCCTAATTTGTGTAAATCTGCATCAAATCATCCAAATCCAGTCTGATCCCCCCCAGTTTAAGTATTGCATTCCTGTGTTGGTTTCTGGAGCACTGGAATGTTGATTAACTCAGTTTTTTGCTTCAGGCCCAGCCCCCATCCTGGAGGACACGGGATCGTCCTTTATGGCGTTCCCGTATTGACCTCTCTGGCCTGGTTGGACCGGTTTCTGCCGGGGTTCCTCCTCAGACTCCTGAATCTCTGAATCAAGTGGGCATCAAATATACGTAATGCTGCTGCGGTCTGATCAGCGCTACGAGAACCCAAGCTGAGGCCGGATCAGATGACTGAGTTTATGTCGTAATGAGACTGTTTGCTCGTGTTGGTGCAATGTGACAGGAGACCGTGAAACAGGAGACGAGAACGGTGAGTGTGAAAAGAGAGGAGGAGGAGGAGGAGATGGAGGAGCTCCTCATACACCTGTGTGCTTCAGGTCTGCACGACATCACCACCGCCGCTGTCCACGGGCCTCCTCAAGGACATCCGTGTCAATGTCACGGGCCTGTAGTCACGTTCGTCCTCCTCCTTGTCCTCCTCCTCTTCCACAGGTGCAGCTTGCACCTGCTGTCACTCACCTTTTTGAGTTGGTCATCCTTCAGCTCTGTGAAGTAGTAGGCCAGGAGCTGAGCGGCGATCATCCTCTCTGCAGCTGAGGACTTCAGGAGGGAATCGAGGGGCAGCTTTCCGGTCTCGTCCTTCACACCCCACGCTGATCCCTGCTGATCCTGAGGTGGAGGAGAGAAACAGGCCCGATCAGACCGGCCGCCGCTGTGAGGTTAGAGAAGGTGTGTGTTGCAGGGAAGTGCACACTGTCACAGCCTCTACTCTTTCTCGCTCTCCTCACACACACAAGTGCACTGGGTGTCTCCTCCCTCTCAGCTGCTCGATCCCTTTAGTTCTGGGGAGATGCAGCAGATCTGCACAGGAATGGTGGCTGTGTTGTTCCCAGCCCCCACGCAGGGCCTCTGATTGGCTGAGGTGGGTCTGCCAAAGGGAGGGAGGGGATGTGAGGAGGGGTAGGTGTAGGCGGGGGCTTCTCCTGCAGGGAGGTCTGTGACGGGCTGAGAGATCCAGATAAAGAAGGAAGCTGGTTCTGCACGATAACCCGCCCCTCTTCTTCTCCTAGCAGCACGACGCCGGTAAGTCTTCCATGTTGCCATGGCGCCCAGAGAGGACGTGCAGGGGGGCGGGGCACCCATGCAGTGATGTCATCGTTAGTTTTCTCGCTGCATCACACCGTGGATCAGCTGACGGCGAGATGAATGGCAGCATGTGACGTCCAAAGGATTCAGTCGAGACACTTTTATTGCAGTTGCACTTTGAAGTATGTGAAACCTTTGTGATGTCACGCTTTGTTTTTATGACATCAAGCTTATCAAAAGAAAATAATAATTAAAACTTTTTTTCTATGAATATTTAAAAATTCTGTCCTTTAAACCCACTGTGAAAACAGATGTTTCCAGTGGTTCTGTGGTCCGCTGCCCGTGCTCACCTCCTCGTCAGTGTCTTGTTGACTTTCCTTCACTAATCTCCTTTGTACACACTCTGTTTTTTTATTGTTTTTTTTTGTTTGTTTGTTTTTTGAGGATGGGCTGCTCTTCATAACTTTATTGCATCACATAGTCCTTTACTTTTACTGTTTGTTAATTATTGAATTTAATCAACAGAAAGGAAACAAACTATGAAAGTTATAATTTCCAAGTGGTGGTGAGGAAGATTGTCTCTTGGTTGATTCCTGGTCGAGATGGTGGTCTTCTACATCCAGGGTCGATCTAGAGACACCTGTGCATGGGTTTGTTTAATATGGGAATGTTGTTGCATCTGACAAAACGCACGGTCCATGACAGATCCTCAGCCTGGACTGACGGCTGGGAATCCCTGACGATGTGAGGTCTGACCTCCTTCAGCCTTCATCCGCCTTCATGGCCGCTGGGTTACAAACCGTTGCCTCCTCCACCTGATCCGCCGTTGAGGCCTTCTTGTGTTCAGGGTTCCTGTTGGGCCTTCATGGTTACCATAGCAACTGCGGGACACAAACTACGACTAGATATTTCACCCCAACAGGCCGACCCGTACTCAACCCGTTATCCAGGTGTCACTCCACAGGTTTGGTGTTTGATTTGAACACTCAGTTATAATTTAGCTGTTATCCTAAAAGGCGCCCATTTGTGTGTATCCTGTTATTTTGGTTTATAATTATATATTTTTATTTAACTTATATTGTGCTGTCCAGATTTCTTGTCACAGTGGGTTTTAAAAGCATAATTTTAGACATTTTTTAACTTTAATCTCATTACTCGCTCTACTTGTACTTGGAGCCTTTCTGCTCTACGGGCTCCTGATCCCGTGGGACAGAGTGGGTTCTGAATAGGACTTGGCTTGGAGACTGCATTGGACCACTAGGAGCTGTGTGTGTTCCTGTGCACAACTGGATTTATATCAGGAAGGGCATCTGGCCTAAAACCTGTGCCAAATCGAACAGTAACAGTATTAACAGTAGTACATTTTGTTTTAGTCCACAAGGTGAAATTTGTCCTGATCCAACAGGGTGCACAGCCTTGGATCTTATTTTTTCACTTATATTATCTTATATGAATGTATTTATTTCTTTATCACAGTTCTGTAACATGGTACCATGTGAATGTAGTTCCTGCGGGTGCAGATTGCAGACAGTCTGAGCTGGTCCTCAGATACTTCATTCTTGGTCCAAAGAGCCCCGCAGCACCTGCTGGGCTCAGAGACTTCAGACAGAGTTTTGACCAGCTGCATCTCTGTCTGGTCTGAGGACTGCAAAGCCTGGGACCAGAAGTCTGTGCAGAGAGCAGTTAGGGCGGCTGATAAATTGTTTCCTTCCATCCGGGATGTTGCACACAAGCGCTGCTTGACCAAAGCAGACCATATCAAAAATGGCCCCAGCACTCAAACCAGGACAACCAAGTTAATCCACAGCTTCTTTCCCCATCCCATCAGACTGTCCAACTCTTGAGCCAGCAGTCTCTCATGCAATACTGTATTTATGGGGGGGGGTCAAAATCCAACCCTTTGTCCATGTGGTGACACATGGATAATGGATCAAGTAGGGGATTGCTCATTGGGGTGAAATACAGTGGGGACTTGTGTGCCCCGTGGCCACTTTGGTCACCATGAAGGCCCAACAGGAACCCTGAACACGAGATGGCTAACAGGGCTCTGGTGAAACAAGAAGTCCTCAATGGTGGATCTGGTGGAGGAGGTGATGGATGGTAACTCAACATCTGGGATTTCCCAGCCATCAGACCAGGCTAAGGATCTGTTAAAGCTTGTGTGTTTGTCAGCATGCAACGACATTCCCACATGAAACAAACCCCACGCTGTGCCGTCTCTCGATCAACCCTGGATGTGGATATCCTGTCTGGGAGACTGATAGATGATCTTCTTCAACACTGAAGGATTGCCACGATTATATTTATGATTCAGTCTGCACAAATTCTGCTTTGAAAAAGTCACTTATTTTAAGTTGTGTGCATGTATATACAATTTTATTATATTTTACTTTTTATGTTGCGTTGTTAGACAGGAAGCAACAAAATGTCGTTCAACTGTGTTTGGTTTGAGTTGAGTTTGTGATGTAGTCAGACGCCCCCTCAAGTATGTTTTTGTGTATTTTCCTCTCACGTGATCAGTGCGACTGCTCTGATAGGCAGTGGGACCCTTAATTGAAGTAAGCATGGATGGATGATCAGTGTTATAAACTAGGTAATATTTTTGAAAAAAAATGATATTTCAGAATGTTCTGTTCAGTTACTGAACGCAACATGACTAAAAGCTCCCATGTGAACACAATGCAACAAATCTCAGTGATTCTGGCCTTACATGGTCACAGACACACACACACACACACACAGCGTCATCATGCTGTGTGTAAAACAACCTGTCCACTGACTCAGTGACATGAAGAGCCTCAACATCCACATCCCCCATTTATCCTACATTACACACACACACAGAGTACATGTGCACACATGCATGTGCACGTCTTTTTACATGTTACACACGCTTAAGTTTACCACACAAATATATGTGTGTGTGTGTGTGTAAACAAACTTATTCGCATGGAAATGAATGGAAAAATGCTGAAAATCTGCTGATGAAGTTCAAATGTTTAACCGCCAGCCAGCTTGATAAATGCATCATTTCTTTTAGATGTTCTCCTGCACTTAATAAGAAATCATGTTGTATTTGAAGTTTTTGCAGTTGTGTTAACTGATTTTTATATATATATATATATATTGTGGGCTGTAATTTCATCAGTTTACTTTAATTATTTTTAAAAAATAACTACATTTTTGTTGCAACAGTATGGATGCATACTGTTTTCACACCAGTTTAAAAAAAGTATCATTTTAGAAAATTTTATTACATTTTAATGTGCTGATTTTTTTATTTTTTTTTTTTTAATGTGCGTGGCTGCTGCTTTTCTGTATGAAAGGATGTTTAGATGATAAAAATTCCACTGTTGACCCACAGAGGAAAAATCCTTCTCAGGAGTGCTTAAAACTTTTGCACAGCACTGTATGTTTACACAAAGCTTGTCTGCGGGCAGTAGTGATTAATAAATCAGGGTTTTAGATAAAACAAATTAAACAACCTGATCATCTAAAAGAAATGTAGCTTAAAAAATGAAGCGGGTCACTCAATGCAGTTATTTTAGATTAAAATGTATATATATATATATATATATATATATATATATATATATATATATATATAGTTCATATGTTGAATATTTTGCCAAATGTTTTTTAGCATTATTATGATTATTATTATTTTGCATGTGAAAGACAGAATGTGTTTTGTGATATCTGATTTTATATCTTTTGATCTTTTGTTTTAGGATTGCACCCCCCCACCCATGGTGTGTTTTCTGTCTCTTCCTGTCACAGCAGCAGGATGGGGGCGTCGTCACGATGATGCAGCGGTGCACGCGGAGGGAGGAGGAGGAGGCCGCTCGCCGCACGGCACCACATCCTGTCTGCTGTCATGGCTGCTTCAGGGTGACCTTAAGCACTGACACACAAACCCAGTTCACATTCAGCTCATTTAATCGATGCCTGTTCAGGCAAGAAAAAAAACAGCAACAATAACAATTTAAAATCCAGGTTTATTTATCAGTATTAGTGTGTTTATAATAAACATATTTGACACACTGAGTGCAGAATTAAAGGAGTTAACAGAAAATGACCAAACGAGGCCGTAACGTTTTCACACTGTTCAGACACTGCAGGTTGTTTGTGTGTTTGTTTGTTTTTGCTCCGACAGTCTGACACGGTCTAATAATGTCTGCAGTAACACAAAAAGTCACTGGACAATCACCAGTCTGCACAAGCCTGCTCATCGCATTATTATGCCCCAATAATCACTTTTATTCGCACATCAAACACGCTGCATTCTGGGTCTGTGGACTGGAACCAGACCAGGGTCCAGCAGGAGACCTCCAGAGTCCAGAAGGAGACCCCCAGAGTCCTCCAGGGTCAGAGTTCAGCTTCAAACAGCAACTGATTGTCAGCAAGTGATGACACCTTTTTTTCATGTTAAAACAACTGAAAATTTTCTTGAAATTTCTCAAATTAGATCTGTGAAAACTCATTTTTGGCTTTATTTTAGGAGAATCAGGAAATCTGACAACTTTTACAAATAATGCAGCAGTTAAAAAAAAACTTGTTTCATCTCAGATATGATTCAAAACAAAATGTTTCCAAGACTGTTTCACTTCACAAAATTTTTAAGTGCAATTACAAATTTTAACTAGAAATGAGATGAATTTATCTGATAAAATTTGAGATTTTGCAGAGAAACAGCGACTGCTCAACTTTGGTAGAAACACTGGCTGTTATGAGTTTAAAATCAGTTAAAGTTAGGTGAAGATGAGTGTGTGGATTCAGGTTGGGCTGCAACCAACCAGTGTTTTCCTGAATTATTGTTATTTTTATATTATTTTGTATTTATTAATAATTTATTCATTAGCTTATAGACTTCTTTAATTTATCTTCTCAATTAGTTGTTAAGTCAATATAATGTTGTTCTGTGTTTCCCAGAGATGATGCCTTCACATGTCTTGTTTTGTCCAAAGCACAAAGTGGTCAGTTAACTGCCAAAGAGGAGGAAAATAAACCAGGAAATATTCACATTTAAAAGTCTGAAATCAAAGAATTTGGATTTTTTTCAAGACTGAATATGATTAATCAGTTACCAAAATAGATTAATTTAATAGCCAATTTAATAATCAGTTAATCATTATGGCTCTGGTATTTAATCTTAATCTGTTTATTTAGGATGAAATTTGTTTACTAATTATTTGAAGAAACCTGTGGGAAATTTCGGAAAAACTGTTTTTCTGTGAGTTTTTTTGTGATGAACCATGCACAAAAATAGAATCTCTGTAGTTGTTTGACCTCAACAAATCAATCAGCTCAGATTTTATAGATCCAGTGTAACTCCCCATGAATGGACACTAGAGGGCAGCATTGGACTGAAAGAGCAGGCTGAGACAGACGGTAGTAAAAGTCCATTTTATTATTTACACTAACTTTGAGTTGTTGAGTTAGGGGAGGTGATGGTCTAGTGGTTAAGCATTGGGCTTGGAACCAGAGGATCCTCGGTTCAAATCCCGGCCTGACCAGAAAATCACTAAGGGCGCTTTTGCAAGTTCCCTAATCCTCTAGTTGCTCCCGGTGTGCAGTGAGCGCCTTGTATGGCAGCAGCCTGACATCAGGGTGAATGTGAGGCATTATTGTAAAGTGCTTTGAGAGTCTGCTGCAGATGGAAAAGCGCTGTATAAATGTAGTCCATTTACCATTTTTGCTGTTCATATATTGACTGACGTGTGGTTGTTGTCAGGCACAGACCTGCGTTTGATGCCCGGTCAGGCTGCCCGTCTCTGTACTTGGACACGACACTTCACCTGCATCGCCTCAGTCCACCCGGCTGTGAGTGGGAGGAGTAACCAGTGATGGACCTGCGTCCTGTCCGAGGGCAGTTGTGGAGTCTCATCCTCTTCGGGTTGGAGCTCCGGCACCACCGGACCTCAGGGCGTCTGCAGAAGGTACTGATTTTTTGAGCCATTATGAAAAAGTTTAATCTTTCATGAATAAATGAGCCCGACACAGTTTATTGAGCTGCTCGTTTCCTGCAGCTTTGAATGATTCCCGTCTGTTTGTAAAACTCTGATTATGAGTCCCAGCTGGCTCGTCACACAGAGAAAGTGGAATGTGTTAATACTGCAGCAGCTATTTGCTGCCCACACGTTTCACCCCAAGAATTAAGGGGGTAACATCGAGGCCAACCATTTCCACAAACGGTGACAAATGAAGATGAACACAGTGTCCACGACAACAACAACAAGAATAACATGGACAAAGACAGTGAGGATGCACAAAAAGGCTTTTAAAAATAAATGAAACACAAGAGTTTTATCAGGGGATAGTAGAATAAATCATAAAAATATGTCGAATTTTACTGGTTAAGAGTTTGTAATGTGCGTGTGTGATGTGACTTCTGATTGTGAGGAGTCAAATCAGTACCACAGTCCTGACTCTGCAGGTGCTGCTTTTAGTGGGTTTTAACGTGACGCTGTGTGACTATAAACATGAGCTGCAGGAGGTCATTTGGACAAACCCGAGCTCGATCACGTCCACAGAGAGGTCACGTCTTCCTTTATCTGTGGTGATTTTAACAGACTTGCTTGGATTAAAAATAGCAGTGGAGGTTGTACAGTAAGAATCAGGCGTATCACTGTATCAGAGCAGCCGGTTAAAAATAGTCTGCTGCTCACAAGTGTTGGGCAAAGGAGGACTTGCCGTCTCAGGAGCCCTAAAAAGGTCTCAGACGGCTCTTCCTGTTGAAATCCACCAGAAAAATCATCTCAAACATCTCCTCTTTGGGCTGTTTGCTCCTTTTAGAAGGAGATGTGCCTCTAATCCTGTTTATAAAGACAATCTGCTGTCTTAAAACAATGGGTACAATCCAGATTAAATATGATTACAAATTACAACATTTTCTGCCATCTCATAACTCTGCAGAACAAGTTAAATTAAAAAAAAAAGTTTTTGTTTTTTCTTCCTGCATTTCTCTCATTTAGTCTTCAGACTTTCAGTAAAATCTTGGTATTAAATTGTCTCAGTGGCTAAGATGTTCCTCTGAGAAACAAACTTTATCAATTAAATTTATATTATTTTAGCTGTGGATGCACACAGTCTTTCCCCAAAGTGACAGAATGAGAGGGAAAATTGGGCGTAAATGCTATATATAGTCTTAAGTGCGTCCATACATGGGGAGGACGGGCGAGGACATTCCTTCAGGGGGCTGCTAATATTTTTGTGACCATCAGCAGGTGCTTCCCGAGCGGCATCAGGCTGGTGTGCGTCCGCTTTGTGCTGGTTTCATCTCTTCGGGTGAGTTACTTTTCTCAATTATACCTTTAAAAGAGGAAATGTAGCTTCAGTGACGTATTCCCGTTAAACGATGTGTGAAAATGTTGTCATTTCCTTCCTGTATCTCTTTATTAAGAGATCATTAGCTGCACCCTGAAAGTTGGTGACTCGAGTACAAAATAATGTCGTGACAGTGCAGAATAGATGTTTAATTCCAAATAATTCATTCTGCTTTTTCGGTGATTATTCATTGTGACAGTCACATGTTCCAGGAAACGTTTGTGTAGTTGATTTATATTTCTTTGGTTTTTGTCCAGTCATGGACTCCTCGGACTCTGGACGCTATTCATAGCAGAGCTGAAACATTTAAAGTGCTGAGCTCTTGTTCGAGTGCTGGAAAAACCTCCAACACGTTCCAACTTATTAAGGATTTCTAACGGCAGTGTGCAGTGGGAATGTTATCAGAGAGATTACAGAGAGAACAAAACCAGCCTGGACACTTAAATAACAGATCAAACCAGAGAAGCCGTGGATCTGAGGAACTACAGAGGGAAAAAAAATCATATATTTGTCAAAGTTATGATGGTTTTGTGCAAAAGGGTGTTTGAAAGTGTTGTTGCTTTAATTTGTTTTTGTGATTTTGCTGTTTTTTGGTTTGTTTTTTCCCCCAGTCTCCTGGAGTCTTATTAACTGGCTGATTATTTTTGAGGCTTGAATTCTGTTAAGGGAGCCATCAGCTAAACTGATAAAAGAATAAATCAAGTCTTCAATTTTGCATTTTGAGGCCTTCATTTTATTTACGTCACACCAAATTGCAACATTAAACCTTCCCAAACCCATGAGCAAGCACATTGACAACAGTGCTAATGAAAAAGTTCCTCAGAATTTTATTTTTTTTTAATGAAAAAACCTCAAGCAGACCGGAATCAGTGGGGGACCACTTGCTTTGGTCAAACAAAGAAAATAAAAAACTCAAACAACAACAAAGAATTTTCATATATGCAGAGACAGAAATGTTGCAGCTGAGGGTCCACTCCCACCGGAGGTTACGAACATCCTGCCACAGGTTCAGGACAGACTGTTGCAGGTGTGTGTGCGTGTCGCGTTCCCTCAAGTGTCGTAGATAAAATGGGTGTCAGTGATGTCTCACGGGCTGAAAATCAGTTCCAGAGTGTATCCTGAACGTATTCAAAACACTCCTGCAACTCTAAAAATGTGGTGATTGCTTTTAAAGAAGTACCACAGTGGGGCCACTGGGGGCCACAGAGATACATATGTCACTGACTGTCACAATGATTTTGGAGGGAAAACAGACATATGTGCCACAGACGTGATTTTCTGAAAAAGGATGACTGTGTTATTAATTCATGCCACATACTCATGACCATCCCACAACAGTGGTGCCACCATCGTGTGCATATGTGCCACAGTGCCTTGCGGCCATCAAAACAACAGCCTTATATATGTGACAGCAACTTTATTTTTTGCCAAAACATCACAGTCTGTATTTTTAAGGGGGCTGTGGCAGAGATGGTCAGTGACTTTTGTAAAGGGCGAAAAGTCTTACCACTGTGTGACAGCCACGTAAAGTCCAACTTTCACAACGGCCAGGATGTGAAGAGTAGAGTCCCAGCAAAGCTCCAGCACAGTCACACTGAGATACAACTGCCAGCAATTTCAGAGGGTTGCCGACAGTCACCACAGCCTCCTCAAGAATACGGTTGCAGATTTTAAATATTATTTTCTTATTTAATTATTGCAAAAGTAATGCAGCAGTCACATATATGACTATTTTGTAATGTTTGCGAAGGCACTGTGGACCAACGTATGCACGCTGGCGGCACCATCGTTGTTGAATGTCATGGGTATGTAGCACAAACTTATGAGACTGTCTTAATTTTCTCAGTAGATACATGACTGTGGCAGGAATGTTGTGCAACTGTCTGCCACTGTTTGTCTGGCATTTAGATAGTGCGGATTCTGTCTGTGACACCTCTCTGGCACCACTGTGACGCATATTTTTAAAACCCATTGCCAAATTTTAGAGTCACAGAGTGTATTCTAGCATGTCCAGAATACGCTCCTGACCGATTTTTACTCTGCAACACTTCGCTGAAAGTGAAGTCCAGATCCAGCTGACTTTGTAGTGGAACCAGATTGGAACCAGAAAGTCAAAGACGTGGATATTTTGGACATTAAACCGTTGTGAGGAATTTTATTCAGTCTGTTGCTCAACACGTCTTCAGGTTCTACCCGGATGTGGGTCAAATACAACCTCTAATCATTGACGCGAGTCCCAAAACCTGCCCTACAAAAAAATCAAGTTCAAAATAATCACTGGGTAAATTTGTGAGACATGGTGTCCACAGCTGGATGGACATTTACACGCACACGTTCTCCATCCCCGTATTTGGGGACGCGGACCTTAATTTGTATGTTTGACAGACTGTGACGTGGTTGTGTCCTACTGTGAGGCGGTCAACACGCTTGACTTCCTGTTGTCTTTGGACCCGATTGCAAACAGGAAAACTGTCTAATGCTGAGTCCTAATAAGTGTTTGCTCTCTGCCTCCCCCTGGTGGTGTCGGCCAGGTTTCCTTGAAGTGTTCCCATCATGGCTTCCAAAATCAAACCTTGGTATAAGAAGTATGAGAGCCAAGTCCAAACGGATTATGCGTCTCTTCGCTCTAGGCATGTTGTCAAGCAGCAGACACAAAGGTATGAAGGTGACATTTAGCCGCCACTTAGCCGCTTCGCTGCTGCAGAAGGACACCCGGGAGCTTCTCTTCATGTTGGATGTGTGTCTGCTTTCCTGTCTGCCATCTTCTAACACAGTGGTGTCCAAACTGTTCTAGAAAGGGCTGAGAGGGTGCAAGTTTTCTTTGCAGCCACTGACTCCAGCAGGTGATTTCACTGATGAACTCAAAGTGATATTAATCAGTAACTAACATCATCAGCTAACAAGCTGCACGGGCCATAAGCTTTTTTCAAATTACAACCTTACTTTGTTCAAAGGAAATGACCGTGTGACTTTGGCATGTCAGAAAGTCTTTTCCCGCTCATTAACAAACAGAAAGTCTAATGAGCGATCAGAGCTCAGACGCTCTCTGATCAGTCAGTCCCCAATCAAGATGGTCACGTTAGTGACTCCTCTTCTATGTTATAAATTTAAATGCCAGAAGAGCACAAACCTTCCTGCCAAGGCCACGTGTTCCTAAATGCGTAAACTTGTACTGGATCCAAAATATGTTCTGGATCCAATTCAAAATAAAATCTCTCACATCTGCTCACCAAATTTCCTCAACATCCTCTTACAATTTTTGGAGATAAATGTTGCTGTATGCCAAACATTCTCTGGACCTCAGTTCCAAAAATACATCACTTATTTCCCTGAACATTATCCGTCTGCCTACCAAATTTCATTGAACTTTGTTCATTAGTTCTTGAGTTATCCTGGTAACAGACGAACAGACAAACCCAGGTGACAACATAATGTCTTTGGTGGAGGTTAAAAAACAAACATTTTTTTTTATAGGCAACTTTTTTAGAATTGCTTCCTTGAATCAGCCCGGGTGGAGTCTACTTTTTTTTTTTTATCGTGGAGTCCAAAGGTCCTGCAGCTTGTGTCACTCGGCTGAGGTGAACATCATCGCGCTCCCACTCACCCCCGCTGAAAGCTCTGCTAGCTTGTAGTCTGTACTTTGCAATGAAGGTGAACCTCACGGTTACTTCTATCCTGTATTTGGGGCACTCCAAACCAAACTCTGAGTACCGCATCTGGACTATAACAGCTCATACTAACCCACAAAAGCAGAGTTCGTCTGCAATGAATTATTAATGATTTAATTTTTGTTAGAAAGAATTGCTAATCATTTGATTTAACTGAAATCTTCGAGCTGAGATGATGGATGTAGCTGTGAAGGACTTCAAGGTTTTTTGTTCCAACCAAAACGTGACGTCTTTCCTTTTACCAAACGGAGGACGTCACCCAGTAAAAATCACCTCCTGACCTGTAGGACTTAAAACCTGCAGACTGGTGACCGTCCACAGCATCCTTGGTTTTGCACCATTTAAACAATATTGGCTGTTATCACAAAAGGTATAAACTTGCTGGAACCTTCGGTGCCACCAGGACAAGAGTTCTAAAGGTTTATATGGTTCAGCACCACTTTTCATAAGATGATTGGACCACACTGTTGTCCTTCAAACAAGACCTGGAGATGCTCTCAGACCATTTTAACAATGCAAACGCTGCAAAACTAAACACCCAAAGCCTGGTCTTGAACTTTCTTTCTTTCATTCTTTCTTTTTCTATCTTTCTGTCTTTCTTATTTTCTTTCTTTCTTTCTTTCTATTTTATTGCCTGTTTTATAATAATGGACTTGCCTCTCGACAGAAAGTCGAGCTCTAGATCGGTGAGCCAGGTGCAGAGCCTGATGCAAAGCCAGGTGCAAAGCTGGGGGCAGAGCCGGGCGCACAGCCGGGTGAAGAGCCAGGTCCAGAGCAGAGTGCAGAGTCGAGCACTGAGCCAAGTCCAGAGCCAGGCGCAGACCCAGGATACAGAGGCTATGGAGGAACTAAGCTACACCATACCGGTGTTCCGCCGGAGGTGAGTTAACACCGGTGCTTCCTTCCTACCCACAGTGTCAGCTTGTTGTAGATCATATCTTTAAACCACAATCTCACATGGACACCTAGAAAAGGTGAGGTGGGGGTGTGGGGGAGTGTAAATGTAACATCTTTGGTCAAACAGCACAACCTCCACAGCATAATTGACATCAGGGGTCACCATCTCTGCTCCTGAAGGTCATGTTTCCAGCTCTCTCTGCTCCACCCACTGCTAATTAAGTCAGGTGAGTTCAGCCAATCAGACACGAGGAAACACCTGACTTTAATACTCAACAATGTTTGCAGCAGAGAGATGTGGAAAACATGCAGGTGACCTCCAGTAGCAGCCTTTGTTACCTCTGACAGACAAAATCTTTATTCTGACTTTGAGCTTAAACTGCATGATTTTTTTTTTTTTTTTTTTTTTTTTTTTTTTTTTTTTTTTTTTTATAAGTGTACTTGTCATTTTAAAAAGGTGCACAAACCTTTTCAAACAGATCTGTGCATTTAAAATAAAATGTAAGCCCTTGGTGCAGTGAGTAGACGCTCAGTCTGTTAATAAGAGTTGCGTGTTGGTAGGACGACTGAGGAAACGGAGGAGTACCAGCGAGTGTCCACCAATGTTGAGAAGGGACTGGCTGTGATCCAGGAGGAACTCCACAGGATGAGAATGGCCACCAAGGCCCAAGTGGACAGTCTTGCTATACAGAGAGAAGTAAGCGATCAAACCTTTCCAGAACGTACTCTGACACGCAGTAAATGTTGCAGTGTTAAATTAACACTGCAGCGACCTCATGGTTTCATTAAAAACAGTGTAAATGTTAAATCTGTGTGATTGATGTTGTACAGCTGAATCTAACACTAATTGATTGTTTTATGCAGATGATGCAATATTATGCAGAGTTGAATAGTGTTAGATTTAACTCTGCCACTTTGAATAACTTGGGGTTGTTTTTTTTTCATAAATATCGAGTTCTCGATTGCTAATTAATGCAGTTTACCTTTTACGTTTCCTCAAACTAAAGCTACCCTCACTCTAACTTTAACATCTCCCTCCCAGATATTTTTTGATAAGAAACATCATCATCTACGCAGGCGTGTACAATTGAAACCGAGGGTTGGGATCAAACTTTGAGGTGTTCCTCAGGGATATGTTCTGGTTCCTGCACTGTTCAGTTCTTGCATGGACTGGGTGTTGGGTTGGGTTGTGGAAACCAGCAGCTTTGGTACCTTTGGACCCAAGCGGCTGGAGAGGGTCAGGGACAAATCTACATTTCACCTGGCTGCAGGAGATAGATGGTTACTTACCAAAGGTGGGGATGGACCAATTGTCTACCTGGGTGGTTGCCATATTGGACACAAGGCAGTTCCATAGTACAGTTGATGGAGCGATGTACAACACCAGTTAGTTTGCTCCCAGACCTGAGTTGTCATGGAATGGACAATATTATGGATGTCAGAAAAACGTTTGGTGATTTTGTTATTCTTGTAATCTACTTTTAATTGTTGTTTATTTGGGAAGAAACCTTGAATAAAGTTCAACACAGTGTTTTCCTGGGCCTCCGATGGCATCACAGTTCCGGACATTCACTACTCAAGACTGACTTGGCTGTTGGAGTTTTAAATTCTTCTAGAAAGTTGAGATTTGCTGGCGATTCCTGAAGTGCGCAGGTTGTCGGGTCGTGGATGGCACCACCTTACAGGTGCTCTGTGAGCAGATGTCCACTGTGTTGACAGGAAGTCTCTCACTTCATTAACAATAACTGCAGTGAATAAAAAGTGTTTTTGTTTGAAAAGAAACCTTGTGGATGTGACCTGCCTCTGTTATTAATGTTGTTCTTGGAAATATACAGTGAAGCTTCCGTCTCTTCAGGTTCAGGAGAAGATGATGAGGAAAGTGGAATTGCTGGAGGGAATGCCGAGGCTTCCGGACTTTCTGGTGGCCCTGCGGCCCCACACCGTGTGGGAGAAAACGCCTGTCAAGCTGTTTTGCACAGTGCAGGGCAACCCGAGGCCCATCGTTAAATGGTCAGAATATTTCCTTTTTCTGTCACCTTTAGAAGGACATACAGGGTGACCCCCCCCCCCCCCCCCCCAAAAAAAAACAGAACCCATAAAAATTGTACTAAATCCTGCAAAGGTCCAGCAAATTTAAACTTCCATCTGTGTACGATTATTCCCCAAAGTTTCAGTTATCTTGATCGCTTTGCGTAAAAGTCATGTTCTTTCAAAATTATGCTCAAAATGCTTTGCTTTGTTGGTGAAATAGGCCTACAGACAAAATGTCTTTTCCTTGGTTGACTAAGACATTTTGGGGAAGATGATTGTTGGTATTTCACCAACAAAGAAAAGCATTTTGAGCATAATTTTGAAAGAACATGACTTTTACGCAAAGCGATCAAGATAACTGAAACTTTGGGGAATAATCGTACACACACTGAAGTCTTTGATTTATTACAATTTTTATGGGGTCTGGTTTTATTTGGCGGGGGGGGGGGGGGGGTGTCACCCTGTATCCCATGTGCACCCAAGTGTTAGTGATCGTCACCACTGTCAAAGTAAATTACATTTTTTTCACAGAATATCTTGTAAATAACTGCTGATTTGTTTTTTTTGTTTTTTTTTAAATAAGACTTTGTTTCATTTCACTGAAAAAAAAATATTTTGTGTTAGAATTGAACAGAACTGCTGATTCTTTTCAGGTATAAAGGAGGTGTTCCCGTTGACCCGCTGAGCGCTCCGGGAAAATACAAGATAGAAGGCAAATATGGAGTCCACAGTTTGATTATTAGCAGGTATGTCACAAATATTCTTAAATCACCTCACAAAGCAGGTTCAAGCCTTTCCAAAGACCAGCACTGATTTTTATTCTGCCTCCACTCGAACTTGGGGCGCATTATGTTTTCACCCCGTCTATGCATCTGTCCGCATGTCCGTGGGGAAACGTTTCATTTTTGCACAAATAATGAACGCGTGGTCTGAGTGACACTATTTCTTGGTGGTGTATTTAGAGAGGCTACAGAAGTGTCCTTTTAAAAATGGGGGTCAAGACTCTACATAACAGTTATGAAGTGGCAATCGTTCACTGTACAAATTGACCATGTATCATCTGTAAAGAACCCGTCTTTTGTTTTAGTTCCATAATAATTTCCAGGCTTCGTTATAACCTCCATTAAAAAAAAAAAAAAATAAACAACTTAACGTCTGAGTGGGGTTGTATCATATGGCATCCTTTGCATTTGTCTTCTCCATTGCAGGGATGAACTAGTTTGATTTCATTTCACCACCGACTCACTCAGTAGATTTGGTGCAACCGAATCTACTTTTCATCATATTGTTATTAATAAATCAGTGACAGAATGTCACAGAGACTTCGTTCAATCACTTGCTGAAGCTGCAACTTCTTAACTGTAGTTGCCATCTCTCCGCTTGACTATCTTTGACTCACAGTCATACAGGCCAGAGAAGCTGGAGCGGAGGGGCTGTAGTGTCTATTAGTGGCGGATCCTACTGAAACATGCCAATAAATGCTCCTAAAAATAACTAAAAGGACAGTCCCATCGACCTGAAAATATTTTTTTGTTTTCATTTAGCCTTACAAACAAAGAAAATAGTTGTGGAAAAACACACATGGAGAGTTTTTAATTTGTAATTTCAGGAGCATTTTATTTTTTGTTACATGGACATCCAAGTTCACATCACGAAGGATTTTATTCAAATGTTTATGGATTTATTGAAGACACAAGACATCTAGCTGGAATTGGTGAGTTATATTATTTTACAAATATGCTCTTTTGAATGTACCAGGTCTCTGTCTTGCAGTTCCCAGTGGGTGGTGTTTCTGCACAGCACTACACATTTTATTTTTTTTAATTTATTTATACATGCAGTGTATATATATATATATATATATATATATATATATATATATATTTAAAAAATCTTTCATGTTACACTGCTGTTGTGATTGTAAAGACCATTTCTAACACCAAAACAATTCATCCACACAAGTCAAATCTATCAAAAGAGCGCTGTCATTTCCTGATGACATCACTTCTGGAACATATTTGAATTTCAAACTTCTGTACTGTAATTTGACGGTAGACAAGCAGAATATTTGATTCTAGGCTTGTTGGCCCAACTAGCTTTTGTTTAGCTACGGCAACAGGCACAGATTCCAATGAGTCACATGAAGTGTCTCTCCATGTGACAAAAAAGCTGTGTAGATGGGCAAAAGGAAGCACACACACACCCCCCAGTGTGTAGAATATGGTGTGAATCTGCCTTTGTTCATATATGTGTGTTTTGAGCAAAACTGTCACAACAAAGGTGACTGGTTGTTCAATAATTCTATCAGTTATACATTATACAGTTATCCAGTACAGTTATGCAGTTATACATTTACATACTTAGTGACATCACAAAGATGAATCCAAGGAGCTGCCTTGTGTTCCTTCAGTAAGTATTTTGAAATCCATGTAACCTGAAATAAAATCATCTGTAAATATTTTAGTTTTTTATTGTCATTGTAGAACCTGCAATTGTCTAAATTTTTGCTCATTTCCAGGTTTTTTTTTTTAAGGTTTTCTGTTTGTTGGTACAAAATAACTAACTACTTTATTGTACGGTGGAGAGGAATATGCTTTCATTATTGATTACAGCATATACTGTAGGTACATCCAGACGTCAAAAAGGTTTTCTGACTCCGACATACATGCACACATCCTTTGCTTCCAAACTTCTCTGGAATTTATCTTAAAAGATGTAAATTTATTCAAAACTGCAACTTGTTATTGAACAACAGCAACAACAAAAAACTAATAAATAAAGTGACATATCACCTTTACAGTTTTTAAAAGTGATACGCATAATGCATCTGAAATTTAAAACTTGGTATATGTTATGATCGCAGTACTAAGGAATAAGTATGCCTCATCAGTGTTTGCCAGATACAGCTGATGGTTTCCAGCTCAAAAGTTGTACAAAAACCACTAAACGCACACAAAGCTGTTGAACTATAATGTCCACATTTAAACAGGGAGCAACCCCTCGTCTGCAAACACACAAACCTGACCTTAACTTATCCTGCCACCCGCTCTGTCTACAAGTCACATGGTTCATTAACACGTGATTTCCTGAGTCAGACCCACCTTTAGGAACTTCACGTCCTGAAACGTATCGCATGATTATAATAAGAATCCGGATGTCAGGAGACAATATCAAGGTCAGCGAGAGCACAAACATCAGATGAACCATAAACACTTCACATTGTAACTGTAATAAGAATCGTACTTCAGACAAATTCAATTTGTTTATATAAAATCCACAATAAGCTGCATGAAAAAAAAACACATTTGAATGAATAAAATGCACAAAATTCTACATAAATTTAACAGACTGTAGATGTCCAGAAACAAAATAAAAGTGTGAGAGACGAAATTAAAAGAGTAAGAGACGAAACTATCTGCAGGTCTGTCATCATCTTCGAGGCTCCTCAGCTGTTGGTTTCAGAGTGCTGACCTTTGCGTCATTCAAACCACAAATTCTCCCTCCATCAACTCCCCGCACCCCACCCCACCCACCAACAACCTGTGATTGGGTCACTGAGGTCACTGCACTTCTGCCCATAAAAAGTTTCAAAAATATGACTAAAGATTTCTTTTATTTTTTCAGAGTGAAATGCTGAGCGGTATAGAACAGAGAAGCAAATATAAAACGAAGCCTCTCTGCTGACTCAATGAATCACCTTTCTAAAATAGTTCCTTCAAGGGTCCGAGGTCACATTTCTTCTATTCTCACCCTCTCAGGCTCACTTGAATCCTGATCGTGACGCGAGTGTCTTCTTTCAAACCCGTGAGATAATTTTTCAAAAAGAGTCACATGAGTTCTTTGTCCGATAATCAAACAGCACTGATCATAAACAGCAGACGAGGTCGAACGTTTGACACTTAAACAGGATCCACAATCACACAAAGTCCAGAAATCCTTTTCTTTTGACATTAAAGAAGTGTGACACCAGTTTCCAAATGTAAAAATTTGTTCACCAAGTTTGATTATGGCTGGCATGGGGTGGGGGGGAACTGAAAGTTCAGCTACAATTTGCCAGAAGGTACATCTCAGATGCAAGACTAGATTTAATGTTTTGGTGAAAGAAAACCCTCCTCTGTACCTCTTCATCATGAAGCTGTATAACTGGAGATACAAAATGCACAGTTTCTGCAGTCACAGCCACAGAAGCCTGTAACTTCTTCTGGATGTCTTGGTGGCTTTCCTCACTCTTTCTCCTTCTTGCACAGTCGCTCAGTTTTTGAGAACTGTCTACTCCACACAGATTGACCACAGAGTGTCATACCGTTTGTTTTTCTTCATTATTGATGTAAATAAAGTCCAAGACATATTCAGTGACTTGGAAATGTTCATGTATCCATCCTCTGACTTGTCTTAAAGTGATTATTTACAGGTGTTTTACCAAAGGGGCTGATTACTTATGCAACCCATCATTTGGCTTTTATAGTTTTAATTAATTTATATCAAGTTGTTATATCAAGAGATTTACTTTCAGTTTGAGTATAAGGAAGATAATTTTAGAAATTTTTATATTGAGAAGCCTGTTTTACTTTTTGTATTTGAAATGCCATAAACAAATTAAAATGCATGAAATACCAAGGGGCTGCATACTTTTGCAAGCCACTGTACTTAGAGGCAGATAATTGTCTCTGACAAAGAACGTGGTCAGAATACAATCCATATACATCTGACTTTTCCTCATAGGGAACCATTAGACAGTTAAATGCTTCAACTGCCATTCATTCTGCTCAATGAGGGGGGTTGAGGAGGAGTGGGCAAGGAGGGAACCCTTGTTTTTGTGGTGAAAATCAAGCTAGTGTGCCATCTAGTGGCAGAAAAAAATCATTTTAATCCACCTTAACATTTTTCCTGTGCAAATATAAATTTCACTAAGAAATCCAGATCCTTGTGTCTGTTGGTTGGGGATATTTCTTTTTCTGTTTTGTAATTTAATTAAATAATCCAAAATCAATATCTTGATCTCAAATTAACACCATTTAATAGGTTTGAAGGTTGTTTATTCACACTGATTTGATGACGATCAGTTGAAATCTTTGAGCTAGCCCACTAACAGTTAAAATATCTAACAAACTCTTTGCTGGTGGTTACCGGTGACCAGTCGTTTTTTTGACTTGTCTCCAGAGGTGGGACGAAGTCACCATCAAGTCACTCTCAAGTCATGAATCAGCAAGTCCCAAGCCAAGTCTCAAGTCATAATGACCACCAATTGTTTAGGGCAGGTGATGGTCTAGTGGTTAAGCGTTGGGCTTGAGACCAGAGGATCCTCGGTTCAAGTGCCAGCCTGACCGAAAAACCACTAAGGGCCCTTGGGCAAGGTCCTTAATCCCCTAGTTGCTCCCGGTGTGTAGTGAGTACCTTGTATGGCAGCACCCTCACATCAAGGTGAATGTGAGGCATTATTGTAATGCGCTGTGAGCGTCTGATGCAGATGGAAAAAGCGCTATATAAATGCTGTCCATTTATTGTTTGCAAGCTGACTTGAGACTTAAAGAAATAAATAAATGGACTGCATTCATGTAGCGCTTTTGAGACTTGCAGATTGATGACTTGAGAATGACTTGACAGTGACTTACTCCCAACTGTGCATGTCTCTGATTGAATTTAACTAACTTACCAGTCAGTATTTACTCCATAAATAAGCTGTACGTGTTTCAGGTGTGTGGTGAGTGATACTGCAGAGTACAGTGCAGTGGCAGTAAACCAGCACGGCTCGGCCACCAGCAAGGCTGCAGTCATTGTGAAGAGTAAGTCCTGTTTCCAACTGCTCCTCTGCTTTAGTAAACGACAGGCAGGTTTTTATTGGTCATGAATTGTGATTCTCGTTCATTTACAGGAGCACCGGGATTCTGGGAGTCCTGCCATCTTGGTCTCGGTAAGAGGAAATGAAGAGAATGTTCATCTTAGCTGATCAAACTGGTGTCTGTGTCTTGCTGGAATAAGGACCATCATCTCAGTCTTGTCTGTATTTAAAAGTAATAAATTACAAGACATCCAGTTTTTCCACTGATTCCAGACATTCCTCCCAAATCATATTTTGAAAGAGATTATTGGTAATAATGGGCATGTAGTTCTGAGTGTTCAGCATGACAGCGAAAAGTAATTCCACAGCATTGCAGTATCTGTCCAACAGGTGCTGTGAAAAGAGAGATTAGCAGAGGGCCCAATACAGAACCCTGCGATACCCCATATTTTACTGGGGTGAGTTTCAAAGTAATGTTGTTATACAAGAAACATTGAAATTGGTTAGATAAATATGTTGTCGACCATGAAAGAACCCGACCAGTAACACCAAAATCATTTACAAGCATATCCAACAATACGAGGTCTGTGATGAAAAAAGCGGTCTTTTTTATTTTTTTCAAAAAATAAATGGATTTGATTCATATGTTTTTACGTCAGACAAGCTTGAACCCTCGTGCACATGCGTGAGTTTTTTCACGCGTGTCGGTGACGTCATTCACCTGTGGGCAGGCCTTGAGTGAGGAGTGCTCCACCCTGCCCGTCGGAATCTCTTTGTCTGAATAGCCGCTGCCGACGGCGCGCGTTGCTTTATCAACATTTTTTCTGGACCTGTGAGGAATATCCAAGTGGACACTATTCGAGAAATTAAGCCGGTTTTCGGTGAAAAGTTTAACGGCTGATGAGAGATTATGGGGTGTTTCTGTCGCTGACTTCCCACAGAGCAGGACATCGCGCAGCGCTTCCAGGCGCCATCATCGGCCTGTTTCGACCTGAAAACATCCTAATTTAAGGCTTAATTCACCCAGGACGTCGTGAGAGAACAGAGAAGATTCAGAAGAGGCCGGCATGAGGACTTTATGCGGACATTCCACTGTTTAAGGACATGAAAGACGTGCGCGCAAATTTGCAGAGTCGTTTCCGTGACGACTCGGCGAATCTGTGTGCCGCGACAGGAAAAACACCTCCGTGTTGAAAAACATTTGTAAAATTCAGGCGGCTTTTGATGGCTTTCAACAAGTGAGTAACTGAGAAATTGTTTAACAGCTTGGGCATGTTCCAACTTGCCCGTTAAGGTTTCCAACGGAGGTGTTTTTCCTGTCGTGACCACCCGCGGTCGGGTCTGGCCCGACATGCGACTCTGCCTGTTGTGTGGGCCGCCAGAAGAGGAGGTACTGCTGGCCCACCACCAGAGGGCACCCTGCCTGAAGTGCGGGCTTCAGGCACGAGAGGGCGCTGCCGCCACGGACACAGCCGGGAGTGACAGCTGTCACTCATTAATTCCTGACAGCTGTCACTCATTCTTCATCATCGCACTCCATAAAACCCAGACGTCATCTCCTCCTCATCGCCGAGATATCGTACTTCTTTGGAGGTAATAGACTCAGCCGTTTGTGTTTTACAATATAATCTGTATATTGTGAGTGTTTGCAGGAGTACCGGTCCCTCTGTCTGTGGAAGCTGAGTGAGTGCTGGACGGCACTCTTTTCCCCTGAGGAATCACTGTGGTACTCTGCAGAATATTGTGTTAGAGGTGGAGGTGGCATTCCCACCGTTGTTGTTACGGGGTGTACACACACCCACACTTGACTGTCTTTGTTCTTCGCTAGCAGTACCAGATCCGACAGTCGGGGACGGTGATCACCTGGGAATTTGGGACTTGGCGGCTCCAGTATTCACCAGGTTCGGTGGCGGCGGAAATCGTGTGGTTCCGGCTCTTCTCAGGACAGACGTCTTCTATCCTCGAGCCTGCCCACACGTCACCTTTGTGGATTGACTGTAATCATATTCTGAGATTGTCTGTATATTCGTTGTGCACCTTCACAACATTAAATTGTTACTTTTTGGCTCATCTATTGACCGTTCATTTGCGCCCCCTGTTGTGGGTCCGTGTCACTACACTTTCACAACACTGCCCGCACGTTCTTTCATTACAAAATGTTCGTTAACAATGGAATGTCCGAATAAACTCCTCATGCCGACTTCTTCTGAAAGTTCTCTGTTCTCTGACGAGTTACTGGGTCAACAGAGCCTGAAATGTGGAAACGGCGAGACGCTGCCGCCTCAAAGCGCAGATCGCCGTCAGGCACCGTGGGCCGTCCTTACGGCGACACTACCAGACCAAAATCTCTCATCAGCCGTTAAAATTTTTACCGAAAACCAGCTGAATTTATTGAATGGTGTCCACTCAGTTGTGCCTTACAGTTTTTGAAAAAATTTTGATCAAACAAAGCAGCAGTCTCTGAGCCATTCCTAAACAATGAAAAAACGACGAGAGGGTGGACCACTCCACACTCAAAGACTGCCCACAGGCGAATGACGTAACCGACAGGCGTGAAAAAAACTCTCACATGCCCACAAGGGTTCAAGCATGTCTGATGTAATCACACGTGATTCAAATCCATATGGTTTTTGAAAAAAATAATAAGGTCTGTTACTTTTATCACAGACCTCATATATTATGAACAGCCATATCAATTGCTGCATTGAAATCCAGCAGTAGCAGGACTGTGCTGGTATCTGAGTCCTTCACCAGCAGATCATTCAGTACTTTAGTGGATTCTGTGGAGTGGCATTCTATACACCAACTTCAATGGCTCAAAGAGGTCATTGTCTGCAGTGGTGGGCACAGCTAACCAAAAAGTTAGCTTTGATCACTGTTAAACCACTAACTGAAAAATTATCTTTTTGTAAAGGTAAACCGATAAACCTCAAAAAATTTAGCGGAAGTTACAGATAACAGCTAAACGATAACGTTGGTATTGACTTCAGTACACTGACAGGCAGCTACTGACACAACGAGTCAGCACTTCTGTCTCAGATTGGCCGTCTCTCAGCAAAAAAGACCTGGTGACCAGAGAGAAAGGAAAGGGAGAGGGAAGAAAAAAATTATTTTTAACACCATACAGACGTAGCAGCGTATTACTGGAGTCATGCACAGGTATACAGTTTTGATTTATGTTTAAAATTTTAAATAAACTAATTCCGGACAAGTTATTGAAATTAACATCACGTCTGTCATTTTACAAAGTGAAAATATCAGTTATATGTTTTAGTATTAAAGTAATGCATTAATTTGAAAGGTTTTAGCATTTAGACACACATGCCGCATTGCATTATGGGAAGATTCGTTTCCTGACATCAGTGGTTGGCTGGTCGGTATAACACACAACAAGTTACTGAAATGTGGTGGATTTTAATCAATCAATCAATCAATCAATTTTATTTATATAGCGCCAAATCACAACAAACAGTTGCCCCAAGGCGCTTTATATTGTAAGGCAAAGCCATACAATAATTACGTAAAAACCCCAACGGTCAAAATGACCCCCTGTGAGCAAGCACTTGGCGACAGTGGGAAGGAAAAACTCCCTTTTAACAGGAAGAAACCTCCAGCAGAACCAGGCTCAGGGAGGGGCAGTCTTCTGCTGGGACTGGTTGGGGCTGAGGGAGAGAACCAGGAAAAAGACATGCTGTGGAGGGGAGCAGAGATCAATCACTAATGATTAAATGCAGAGTGGTGCATACAGAGCAAAAAGAGAAAGAAACACTCAGTGCATCATGGGAACCCCCCAGCAGTCTAAGTCTATAGCAGCATAACTAAGGGATGGTTCAGGGTCACCTGATCCAGCCCTAACTATAAGCTTTAGCAAAAAGGAAAGTTTTAAGCCTAATCTTAAAACTAGAGAGGGTGTCTGTCTCCCTGATCTGAATTGGGAGCTGGTTCCACAGGAGAGGAGCCTGAAAGCTGAAGGCTCTGCCTCCCATTCTACTCTTACAAACCCTAGGAACTACAAGTAAGCCTGCAGTCTGAGAGTGAAGCGCTCTATTGGGGTGATATGGTACTATGAGGTCCCTAAGATAAGATGGGACCTGATTATTCAAGACCTTATAAGTAAGAAGAAGAATTTTAAATTCTATTCTAAAATTAACAGGAAGCCAATGAAGAGAGGCCAATATGGGTGAGATATGCTCTCTCCTTCTAGTCCCTGTTAGTACTCTAGCTGCAGCATTTTGAATTAACTGAAGGCTTTTCAGGGAACTTTTAGGACAACCTGATAATAATGAATTACAATAGTCCAGCCTAGAGGAAATAAATGCATGAATTAGTTTTTCAGCATCACTCTGAGACAAGACCTTTCTAATTTTAGAGATATTGCGTAAATGCAAAAAAGCAGTCCTACATATTTGTTTAATATGTGCATTGAATGACATATCCTGATCAAAAATGACTCCAAGATTTCTCACAGTATTACTAGAGGTCAGGGTAATGCCATCCAGAGTAAGGATCTGGTTAGACACCATGTTTCTAAGATTTGTGGGGCCAAGTACAATAACTTCAGTTTTATCTGAGTTTAAAAGCAGGAAATTAGAGGTCATCCATGTCTTTATGTCTGTAAGACAATCCTGCAGTTTAGGTAATTGGTGTGTGTCCTCTGGCTTCATGGATAGATAAAGCTGGGTATCATCTGCGTAACAATGAAAATTTAAGCAATGCTGTCTAATAATACTGCCTAAGGGAAGCATGTATAAAGTGAATAAAATTGGTCCTAGCACAGAACCTTGTGGAACTCCATAATTAACCTTAGTCTGTGAAGAAGATTCCCCATTTACATGAACAAATTGTAATCTATTAGATAAATATGATTCAAACCACCGCAGCGCAGTGCCTTTAATACCTATGGCATGCTCTAATCTCTGTAATAAAATTTTATGGTCAACAGTATCAAAAGCAGCACTGAGGTCTAACAGAACAAGCACAGAGATGAGTCCACTGTCCGAGGCCCTAAGAAGATCATTTGTAACCTTCACTAATGCTGTTTCTGTACTATGATGAATTCTAAAACCTGACTGAAACTCTGCAAATAGACCATTCCTCTGCAGATGATCAGTTAGCTGTTTTACAACTACCCTTTCAAGAATTTTTGAGAGAAAAGGAAGGTTGGAGATTGGCCTATAATTAGCTAAGATAGCTGGGTCAAGTGATGGCTTTTTAAGTAATGGTTTAATTACTGCCACCTTAAAAGCCTGTGGTACATAGCCAACTAATAAAGATAGATTGATCATATTTCAGATCGAAGCATTAAATAATGGTAGGGCTTCCTTGAGCAGCCTGGTAGGAATGGGGTCTAATAGACATGTTGATGGTTTGGATGAAGTAACTAATGAAAATAACTCAGACAGAACAATCTGAGAGAAAGAGTCTAACCAAATACCGGCATCACTGAAAGCAGCCAAAGATAACGATATGTCTTTGGGATGGTTATGAGTAATTTTTTCTCTAATAGTTAAAATTTTATTAGCAAAGAAAGTCATGAAGTCATTACTAGTTAAAGTTAAAGGAATACTCGGCTCAATAGAGCTCTGACTCTTTGTCAGCCTGGCTACAGTGCTGAAAAGAAACCTGGGGTTGTTCTTATTTTCTTCAATTAGTGATGAGTAGTAAGATGTCCTAGCTTTACGGAGGGCTTTTTTTTATAGAGCAACAGACTCTTTTTCCAGGCTAAGTGAAGATCTTCTAAATTAGTGAGACGCCATTTCCTCTCCAACTTACGGGTTATCTGCTTTAAGCTGCGAGTTTGTGAGTTATACCACGGAGTCAGGCACTTCTGATTTAAAGCTCTCTTTTTCAGAGGAGCTACAGCATCCAAAGTTGTCTTCAATGAGGATGTAAAACTATTGACGAGATACTCTATCTCACTTACAGAGTTTAGGTAGCTACTCTGCACTGTGTTGGTATATGGCATTAGAGAACATAAAGAAGGAATCATATCCTTAAACCTAGTTACAGTGCTTTCTGAAAGACTTCTAGTGTAATGAAACTTATTCCCCACTGCTGGGTAGTCCATCAGAGTAAATGTAAATGTTATTAAGAAATGATCAGACAGAAGGGAGTTTTCAGGGAATACTGTTAAGTCTTTAATTTCCATACCATAAGTCAGAACAAGATCTAAGATATGATTAAAGTGGTGGGTGGACTCATTTATATTTTGAGCAAAGCCAATCGAGTCTAACAATAGATTAAATGCAGTGTTGAGGCTGTCATTCTCAGCATCTGTGTGGATGTTAAAATCGCCCACTATAATTATCTTATCTGAGCTAAGCACTAAGTCAGACAAAAGGTCTGAAAATTCACAGAGAAACTCACAGTAACGACCAGGTGGACGATAGATAATAACAAATAAAACTGTTTTTTGGGACTTCCAATTTGGATGGACAAGACTAAGAGTCAAACTTTCAAATGAATTAAAGCTCTGTCTGGGTTTTTGATTAATTAATAAGCTGGAATGGAAGATTGCTGCTAATCCTCTGCCTCGGCCCGTGCTACGAGCGTTCTGGCAGTTAGTGTGACTCGGGGGTGTTGACTCATTTAAACTAACATATTCATCCTGCTGTAACCAGGTTTCTGTAAGGCAGAATAAATCAATATGTTGATCAATTATTATATCATTTACTAACAGGGACTTAGAAGAGAGAGAACTAATGTTTAATAGACCACATTTAACTGTTTTAGTCTGTGGTGCAGTTGAAGGTGCTATATTATTTTTTCTTTTTGAATTTTTATGCTTAAATAGATTTTTGCTGGTTATTGGTGGTCTGGGAGCAGGCACCGTCTCTACAGGGATGGGGTAATGAGGGGATGGCAGGGGGAGAGAAGCTGCAGAGAGGTGTGTAAGACTACAACTCTGCTTCCTGGTCCCAACCCTGGATAGTCACGGTTTGGAGGATTTAAGAAAATTGGCCAGGTTTTACAAATAAATCTATGTGTAAATCTGGCTTTTTTTTTTTTAATTTGTAAAAAAAAAAAAAAGGGCAATTTAATTCACTCTAGTGAATGTGTGGCTGCTCACACTGCCATCTGCTGGAGCCAGATCTAGGTTCTGTTTAAGAAAATGTTTAATCACTGCAGATTTAAAGGATGTAGGAACAGAACTGGCTGTAAGTGACAGATTTATAATTTTCAGCATACTGAGTCCAAGTAAGAAAAATAGTTGGTATTGGGTGAAAGACACAAGTCATGTTTTTAGTGTTATCCACAATTCACAACAGCACACTAAGCGAAATAGCTCCAACATCAGTAAATGTTGGTTTTCTATTAGAGATGATGCCTACTTTAGTTACAGGGTCATTCAGCCTGACTGACACTTTCTGGGATCTTTTTGTCCTGAAATCCTCTATTGTCTTTCCAAAGTAGGCCAGTAGATTGTGGACGGTTATACTTGAATAAGTATGGCCACGTGTCAATAGGAATTTTGTATTTTGCATATGTTTTGCTCATAAGGTCAGAACAATAAGCCCTCATTGTAGCTGAGACCTACAGTAATTTTGTCCATATTTGAAGTGACTGAATCTGATTCTGTACTTTTTATACAGAAATGATGTTTAATTTCTTGCTGTTCAGTTCCACATCTGACTGAGATCCACCCCAGTAAGCTGGAGGTCTCCCTGCTGGATCGGTTCTCAGCAAGCTTTGGTGTGGAAGGCGGCTCCATCAGTCTGGCATGCAGCATGGTGGTGGTTCCTGACCTGCCCAACCTGCCACCGCTGGCTCAGTGGTACAGGGACGGTAAGATGGTTTCAGTCATTCATCAGTGGGCTGGGAGACATTTAGTGTCCTACTCGGACAGACATCAGCTTTTGAAAAATGTATTTAATTGTAACTGTGAGTTAACTCTGTGTTTGTGTATATTTTACCTTTTTCAAAATATGTATTTGTTTTTCGTCATTGTCATAAACGGTGCAAACACCCACCAAAGCTATCAGCACGCCCTTCCACAACAAAAACAAAATCCTTCAAATGAAGATGATCACAATGGCGACAGTGCCGATTGTAATGATGACGATAATAATGATAATGTTGATGATGATGATGATAATCTGAAAAGGGCGGGTTGTCCCCTCTGGGTCAGGGGAGAGTTTTTACTCCAAGGGGAGGAGTTTAAGTTTCTTGGTGTCTTCTTCAGGAGTGGGAGTAAATTTGAAGATGAGATCAATAGACAGATTGGCATAGCGTTTGCTGTTTCACGGATGCCCCCCTGGTGGTCTCTCTAGGGATGTCTTCCAGGCATTTCCAAATAGGAGGAGGCTCCGCGGAAGAGCCAGGACATGCTGGAGGGATTATATCTCCCAGCAGATTCAGGAATACTTTTGGATCCCCCGGGAAGAGTTACAGGACTTGGCTGAGGATAAGGAAATGTGGGATGAGCTGCTTGGTCTGCTGCCACCGTGACCTGGATAAGCGTCAGAAAATTAATGAATGAAAAAATGATAATAATAATAATGATAATCGGGCATGCACATAACTGGTACTCATGGTGCTTGTGTGTGCTAAACATAAATGATGCGCAGCAGAAAACACAAGGAAAGAGCTTCATAAGAGTAAAGCAAAGACAGATTGCAGGAAATGTGTTTCCCTCTCAATGATGTTTAGCACACATGAGCACGATGAGTACCAGTTATGTGCCCCCTGATGATAATCATGATGTTAATGAAAAATAAATGTATAAAATTGTCAAATTAATGATAGTCGTGATATAAGAAATGAACTCATAAAAATGTCCACATGTGGAGTTATGTGTATTTTATTTGTTTTAACCTGCGTCTTGGATGTTGCCCAACACAGACAAGCTGCTGAGTCAAAGTGATCTGGTGCAGATGTCGGTGAGCGGCTGTGCAGCCCGGCTGACGCTGCCCCACCTGGCCAAGGATGACGAGGGTCTCTACACACTCCGTATCTTTGCAAAGGATGGCACCACTGAGCACAGCGCCTACCTGTTTGTTTCAGGTCACATACTGCTCTCATTTCTTCTTCTTTATATTAAAAGCCAAGTGGCCTCTGTGTGCGTGCATGTGTACGTGCATGTGTAGGTGCGTGTGTATGACTTTGATCACAGAGAAACTGTGGAGAGTTGACGTTTGCCGTGTGGTATGTTTATGTATTTTGGGTCAAGGATGAGTGCTGCAAAAATGGAAAGTTGTACAACAAAAGTTGTTTGGACAAATTAGCAATTTTAGCTAACCAGTAAACAGTTGACGTTGTGCTGCAATGCACCATGGGGGTTTGGGGTTTTAAATGTTGTTATTGTGGTTCATGTTTGTTTAACAGTGCTGTTAGTGTTATTGATTTATTGTGTTTTTGTACTTCAATTGGTTTAGTCAGTTTAGGTACGTGTCATGTTGCCGTTACCATGAGTGAAATGTGTAGTGCCCGTTTGATGTCTTCCGTCACGTCATGTCTAAAAACAGAAGCACCTGCTTGCAGCAGAATGCAAAAAAGACAGAAACTCTGCATGCACGTGTGTGTGTGTGTGTGACTTCAATCACGGAGAAACTGGAGAGAGCTGATATTTGCTGTTTGGTATGTTTATGTATTTTGGGTCAAGGATGAACATTGCCAAAAAGGAAAGTTGGTAGGACTAATATGTAGGGAGACATTAGGGATATTCAGCAACAGCAGTGAACAATGGACGTTGATATCATTAATCAGTCCTTGGTAACAATACGAGCTCTGAACAAAGGAAATATCTCAACCTTGCCAGTTGTAAAACATGGCATCAGCTAAATGTGCCAAATAATAAATACAAATATTCCCAAAACTTTCTCATTTTAATTTCCTGCACTTTCAATTAAAATCATTATAGAATCTTTGCATAAACTTTGTAGATCTTCACTGCATTAACTTTAGGCAGTCGTGGTTTTTCACAGCAGCACTTATTTAGAAATCAGAGTCGTGACAGAACAATAAACAGTGACGTCGACCACGTGGATTAAAAGATCAGGTAAGACTCAAGAAAACCCACGAAGCTTAATTTTGTATGAATCACGATTCACTTGGTTTAACTGACACCAAACCAGCCAACAAAAATGTTACAAAAAAAAAACACTTCTAAAATAATGTAATTTATTTATTTTTGTTACTAAAACCCAAATTGGAATCTACACATTTGTTCTTGACACAAAAAATCTTCTGCTAAATAACAGAAAATAATTATTTTCAACCCACAAAAAGTAATCTGACAAAGGTGTCAAACTACTTTATATCAAATAAAAATTAAAACATCCATATTCTCCCACTTGAGGCGCAGCAACAAGTCCAAATTATTTCATTCACCTTGAAGTTTGAAACAAGAAATCAATTAGCTAATTAAATTTTCTGTCCAATGACAGATGAACAGTAACATCAGAAAACACAACATATTAAAATATTTGCTTTGTAGTTTGTTTACAGTCTGCTTGTTTATTTGTGGGTTTGGATTTTTATTTTGTTTGCACGTTGTTGCCTAAGTTATAAACTCAGTTGTCATTCAAACCAAATCAGTAAATTTTCCCTCCTTCTTCTGCCGCCTCTCGTGCTAATTTCTGTCGACTTTACTTCACTTTGTCCCTCCTAGATGCCACACGTTCTGCTCCCGGAGCTCCCGGCGCACCGATGAGTGTCAAGGCATTCGACATCAACTCGGACTACGTTCTTGTTGCCTGGAAACCACCTAATACGGTTAATGAGGCTCCCATCACTGGATACTTTGTGGACAGGTGAGTCCTTCACCTGCCATCTATGTTTTGATAGAAGAACGAGAGGGCGGACTCATCACATGACCACATCCCTCACGTGGATTTTTTGGGGGCCAATACTGATATATCTGCCAGTACAGACACGTTAAAAATAGTAATGATTCCAAACATTTCATGATCAAACCCCAGTGACAAAGAAATATAACCAAGGTTTAATGCTTTACAGTTTAAACATTAACTTTATGATAAATAACTACAAATATAACCAACAACCAACCAAAATACTTCATGCTGCCTTTGCTCGGATTGGCAGTTGCCATGTTGCATCATTCAACATTTGCATAAAATAGGCTTCTTGTTTATTTTGGCTCTGCCTATCTGGTAGCACAGCCACCGCTTGTCTCTTGTCGCTGTAAAACATCCATTCTGAATGAAATTGAATGGCAGCTGGTCGCTTTGCCTCTGCCTCTTTTAGCTCTTGTGACAAAGAGCTGATGGGGCTCCCAGCCATGCTTGACAGCATTGTCAGCAATGTTGTAGGAGTTCCCTCTGCTGGTCACTACATATTGACACCATTTCCAACAGCCAGAGTGTTTTTTTTTCTGCATTGTTTCTGCAGTAAGATAAAAGTTTTCATATCAGCAAAAATAACACCAATACTGATTTTTTTTATGATAAAGGCTCATATTGGCTGATATTATAGGATGACTGTTATATCGGTTGGGGTCTAGTTGTAAATGCTGTTAAATTTTGCTGCACGCAGCACCAGTTAGTGCCTCCAGCTCAAAGCTGTCCAAGGACATTCTGTCCCAAAATGATCAATTCAAGGTTGGAAAATGTACATTTGTTAAATGCATTTGTAGTAATTAGTATTAATCAATTTATTTTCATGATTTAACTAAGATAGATTTATGTACTGCTTCTTTGTTGAGTAACTGGTTTCCATTGGTTGACATCCTTCGCAAACACGTTGAGCCCCATTCGACGTGGCGGACAGCTTCACACGGTGGTGCACTGGTGATACATAGTATATTGTGTCAGCGATGCAGTTCTGTCCGTCTCTGTGGTTGGAGCTGAATTCTCTTCATACATGTCTTTGTATTTCCTTGCAGGCGTGAAGTCGGCAGTGATACCTGGGTTCAGTGCAATGATACTCCTGTGAAAATCTGTAAGTACCCAGTACACGGCCTGAAGGTCGGCCACGCCTACCATTTCCGCGTCAGAGCCGTCAACAGCGCGGGCATCAGCAGGCCGTCCCGCAAGTCGGACAAAGTGACCGCCATCGACCCAGCTGAGAGCGAACGGCTGCAAGGTACCGAGGAAGGTAAATCAAAACCTGCAGAAGAAGAAGTCTGCAGTGTTTCCTGATGATTCTGTCGGTGTTGTTCCCTGTAACAGTGATTAAAATCCATGGAATGCACGACATAGTGATCAAGGATGATGACCTGGAAGGTAAAATTGTTTACAGACTGATCCTGGATCTCTGATCTACATCCTTTAATCCACTAAATTATCACTTCACAGAGAGTAAATTCTAATAACGTTCCCTCTGCCTGAACCTCCTCATCACCTCCATCATATTAATATTTACATCTTAGACATCCGTACTGAAAATAAATCCCCCTGTTCCAACTTATTATTCTTCATGGTCCATGGTTTGTTTTTTAGCTGTTACATCTTCTCAACATGAAGCACATTTAACTGTTTAAATATAAAACGTTCTTGTTAGATTCAGTAAAAAATAAAAGTAGGTATCAATGTCAGATTATCTATTGACCACTGGTCGGGTTCTGTTCCATTTGGAACAGTCAGAGTAAAAACACGTTTATGGAGCTGTACGTAGACCCACCCATTCATCATAAACACGTGATGTTTCTCCAGAAAACCACAGAATCAGTGGAGCTATAAGATCTGCCATCTAAAGTAAGTAATGTACTTCATCACAGCTGGGGGGAGGGTCCACTAGTCCTAGGATCCACTAGTCCTAACCGCTTTATGTTATTTGATGGTGTATATTACAACCCCAAACTGATTTTAAAGTTCACAAATAAATGTAGTACTTTCAAATTGCTAACAAACCAGATCCAGTTTTGTTCAATTTACAAAATAAAACATATATGATTCTGTTGACAAACACAATTAATCATCTTTAATTGTACTGTTGTCTATAAATCTGTTGAATTTTAATCAACAAATAATGATAATTCACCATAATTAAAAGGTTTTATTATTATTATTATTATTACACTTTTGTAACATTACTTAACCTACTTTAGTGCAACATATCGCCTACCATAAATGTAAAACCAATTTCAACATCCTCAATGCTGGGAGTAGGACTAGTGGACCCTAGGACTAGTGGGAAGTTTCCCACAGGTTTCACAGAGTAATACCTCTTAAATAACACAGCAAACAACCGCAGCAATAGGATTTAGTGTTCCGTTCTCTCAGGTTAAGATAAGTCTTTTTATTTTTCGCTTGTCCTTTCTTCCAGTTACTGACACGGTACCTTCTGTAATCAGCCATGAGCCATTCTTGGGCCGCATGACCCTATCTGGCAACACATTATCTGGCAACATGTTAATTGGCCCAAATGAACTCCTTTGCAAATTAGGTGTGAATGATTTAGTGGAACTTAAAGTCCATTTCTCTTTCTTCTGTCCACATTGTCCCCGTCTGTCAAAGTCTTACCGTCATCGCCGTCTTCCCGCCTTCTGATGTCCTCCTCAGCGTAAACGTGCCACTCATCATGTGTGGTCACCTATTGTTTTTTTTTTGTTGCCTTATTTCTGTTCTGTTTGGGCTCTTAAGACTTTATGGTTTGTTGTATTTTAGGCATTTCATTTGAATTTAGCTTCACAACCTCAACAGCCTGTTTTAGCCATGAAGAAGTTTCCTTTATTATAAATTATATCATCCAGAAACAAAAAAATCTGTTCATCTGTCCATAAATCTTCTAAATTTAACAATGTTTTTTAAAAGAATCCTCTTTAGGCTTTGATCCTTAGTAAATATATCAAGAGTCACTTATGCATTTATGATTTTTTAATTTTTTTATTTTGTAGTGACATAGTACAGACGAGAAATAGTTTTGTACGTGGAGACAAATTTGACGGTAAAATTGAGAAAATACGATGACAGCTACAGCTAGATCTAAAGTGCACGTGCACAGTGACGCCACACATCAGGCATGGAGAGACAAAAATGTTAAGTTACTAAAAATAAAATATTTCTACTCGGTTACAATTATGTTAGCACGTGCCTGGAAATTTTACCTTGACCTTTGACCTTGATCATTCATTTGACCATTATCATCCTAATAAAACTTAAATCACTTCTTCCCTTCTCTCAGCTCATCGTTCCTGATAAATATGATATAAATCAGATGAGATGTTCTTAAGATGTCTCAAATTCATTCAAGCATAGTTACGTAGAACCCAAGGTGATTAACAGAGCTGACGCTGCTAAAATTCGGGGTTTCTCTTTTTCCATAGTAAAGTAAAAAATCTTTCACATTAACTCAGGAATTTGGAATTCTGACTTCATTCAAATAATTCTGGGATTAAAATGTTAAATTGTTAAATAAATTCTGAAAATGCAGTTTTTGTTTCACTGACTTTATTTTCCTCGTCATTTCAGAGCTGATGTATGTAAAACTTTGACTTCTTATGTTTTCGTAGGTTACTTAGATGTGAATTTTAATTCACGTTAATGTCATACAAGCATCCCTCTGATAGAAACAAAAAAGAAGTCAAAAATTATACTCAAATTTAATATTTAATCAGGGTATAAATAACATCATAAATCTAATATCCTACAATTAATTTTTTAATTTAATGCTCATCTTAACATCTTAACTTGACGCCTTAATTAACTTTTAATATATTTAATTAAATCTCTGTCCTTTTTCTTTAATTGTGTGTATGTGTGTGTGTGTGGGGGGGGGGGGCTATGTATCTTATCACTAATTCATAACAAAAACTAAAAGTCCACAGTTTAATATGAAAACTAACTTGAGTTCGTATCGTTGTGAAGCTGTTGCAGACGTCCTGTATTAAGCTGCAGTGAATCTGTGAAAACTAAAGTACTTCTGCAAGTATTTACCATGTCCTCACACCACTGAGGAAATATTCTAAATATTTTCTACACTGTTGACTCATAGTTTGTTGATTTGTCTCAGTTTTCTATCAAACATGGAACATTTTGCCCAAAATTTATCGACTGATTAAAGTGAAACCAGACGGCTGACCTTCTTGACATCTCTTCTTTGTAGTATTCTAACACTAAAACATTTATTCTGAGCTAAATGTGACTGCTTCCATATTAAATATTCAACAAACAACCAAACAAGCTAACAAACAAAAAACAAAATCTCCCTAAAATATGTCCAGAAACAAACAAACCAAAAAAAACATTCTGCTGAGACAAAGCTTTTGACTAATCAGGCTTTCCAGTCCAGAGATGAGTTATTTTATTTCCATTCCACGGTGCATTATTGCTCTCCTGGTTCTGTTCTTCAATGTGTTCTGAGTGGGGCGTGGCAGGAAGTGTAAAGGACTTCTGCAGCAGCAGCCGCTGCTGTGTGTACTGTAAAACCTCCAACGCCGTTCACTCCCAATATAGGCTACGTAAGCATCCCGGGGGAGCCCACCGACGTGCACGCGTCTGAGATTTTCAAATCGTACGTGGTGCTGAGCTGGAAGCCTCCTAGCCCTCGTGGACGGGCGCCGCTGTGGTACATCATCGAGAAGGTGTGTGTGTGTGTGTGTGGCCTCACCTGCACCTCTAAAAGTTGTTACGACACTGTGTGTATGTTTAAAGTCGAACCCTCCGCAGCATTCACTCTGTTCCAACATCTGACGACTTGAAGATGACGCCATTTCTGGGATTTTAACATTAGACTCAACAGAAATGTTAAAATTCACACCTGCATATTTGGTTTCTTTGGATACGTTTGGATGTCTTCCAGATTTTAACCTTTCTTACGGTGGCCACAACATTTCCAAATTAGGCAACACCAGCAAAAGCAGAAAACACTTACAAATGTAGAAAAGAAAAAAAAAAATTAAAAGCCATCTGCATCAGTTCAGCTACAGGTGGCCAATGAATAGGAACCTGCAGCACAAATTCACAGAAACGCTTTGAAAAGCTCCACAACACAACAGAAGTCATAAAACAAACAAAAAGAAGTACAACACAAACACAGTTTGTGTCCGGAGACTTTAACTGACGGGGCATCCGGCGCGTCGCGGCACTACACCCTTTAACTCTTTACCTGGTCAGCAGACCTGAGTAAGTTTATTCATTTATTTTCATGATTGTACTCTTACACCAGCTGTATTTTCATCCATACATTTTCTAAATTTACTTATTCCAGTTAAGGGTCATGGGTGGGGGTGGGTGGGGGTGCTGGAGCTGAGAGGCGGGTTCACCCTGGACTGGCAGCCAGTTTGTCGCCAGTCGAGCTGTTTTTTTCGCATTTTATTATTTTCGTAATGCAGAGTTGCTGCTGTCAGTTAAAGTCTCGGGGTAGAAGCATCTGTTTGCGTTAGTGCGTCTGCTGTGTTGTGTTTCTGTGTTTGTGGGCGTGGTCTGAATCTGCAGGAGACATGTTATCAAATGAAACTCTTCCATTGCTGTAGGTTACGTTTGCTGTTAAATGTTTTCTGCATTTGATAGTGCTGTCTTTGCTTGGACGTTTAGTGGCCCCTACAGGCCACCGTAGTTCAGGCATTTAAATGGCCGGCTGGAAACTGACTGTCAGTCACTTTGTTCTGCATCGTTGGAGGTCAGCTGACCTTAAAACACCAATGTGACATTATTATTGGCTGGTTTTGGCTCTTAACAGACTTTAATTTAAGTTAAATATTTATTTATTTATTATTCAGTGGAAAGTAAGTTTCAGTTTTATTTCATTTTCGCATGGTAATAATTACTTTCTACGGCACCACATTTGATCTTTGCAGTTTGAGCAAAATGCAAAACATGAAAATTCAGTCAAGTATATCTTCTATTATACATTCCAAATCTAAGGTGGAATTCTACTAGTGTATGCTGAGGTACTTCTAAATGTTTAAAAAGAGAGAGAAAAAAGGGGAAGAAAGAAGAATGGACAGAGCTACTTAGGTGCCTGGTCTTGAGAACCGGGGATGGTAGGTTTAAAAGCTTTTTTTATCCCATGGGAACTCTCCCTACCCACCTAAGCAGCGTCATGATTTTATAAACTATGACTGTTTCAGGTTCTGCAAAACATTAAAGTAGAAGGTTTTTTTTTTAGCTTCCATCAGTTAGAACTTAGAATCAGTTAGAAGTGTGATATGTAATAAAAATATAAAGTAACTTTTGATTAATTTTTAACCTATGATGTAAAAGGATTTTGTGCTGCAGTTTTACTTATTAGAGACCTGAATGTTTGTTTTCACAAATTATATTTTACTTTAAATTAAAAGCACCAACATATCATTGTTGTTCCTAATTTACAGTGAAACTGATTGTTTAAAATTTATTCTGGCCCTCATTTTTTTTCTTTCTAAAATATTGAGTTAGTAAGTGTCTATTTTGAAATTCTCATACTTACCAAAGCTGAAATTTCTTTGTGAGAAGTGCTAATTTAATAATATTAATAATAATAATAATCTTCAGATACATCTTGCAGGGTAAGGTGTATTTGAAGATAAACTAATAATAGTAATAATAACCATTTTATTTATATAGCACTTTCAGGATACATACTTCAAAATATTTTACAATATCAAATTTACATTAAACACCACAGGTTAAAAAAAAAAACAATAAAAAATTACTATCACAAAATAGATGAACATTAGAAGCATATTAACCCAAATGATGTTAAGATGAAATATTAATATAAAACAAGTTAAAATGAACATGAATTCTAAAGTACAGAAAAGAAGTGTGTTTTAAGATTAGATTTAAAAGACTCAACAGAATTGGACCTTTTCACCTCTAGCCTCAGTTTAGTGTTAATAAATAAAGCAGAAATTACTGTTATCGGTTTTGTTTTTTGTTTTGCTCGTAATAACAGCCTCGGGTTTGGTCTGTGATAAACGGTTTTGCTACGTCATTATTTTCTGCAGGCTTTTAGCTGCTGATTGAGTTGAAATGATGTCTGAGCTCCGATGATGCAGAAAGACATTTGTGTGTTTGTCTTTGGCTCTTTTTATTCCTCCCCGACTTTCCCACAGTGCTTAGCGGGCACTGGAGTGTGGCAGCGGATCAACACCGCAGTCAAACTGCACTCTCCTCGTTACCCCGTTTTTGATTTGCAAGACGGCAAACAGTACCAGTTCAGAGTCTATTCGGTCAACGTGCACGGCTCCAGCGAGGCCTCGGCGCCCTCGGAGCCCATCCAAAAGGTCGACCAGCACGGTAAGGGCCCGTGTGCACGGAGCAGAGTGCACACATCAGATCGGGATTTGATCCCGACCCCCTGCAGGTGTTTTTTTTTTAATTGTCAGGAAGAATTCACTGACTTTAAAGCTGTGATGTGTCTTTGTGATGTCAGTCGCCGTGCTTTCAATAAATCCAAAAACCCAAAATACACTTTGAATTTAAAGAAAAAGAGAGACAGAATAAAAACAAATTTTTAAACAAAAGTGAAAAACACATTTTATGCCAGAAAAATGTCTTTACGTATTAAAATGTATAAATAATATTAAGATTATGAATCAAACAGAAAACCTAAAAATTATGTTGGTCAGATTTCCTGTGGCCTCTCTCTCTCTCACACACACACACACACACATGCAAGCACACAAAAAATAATTGTCAAAATAGTATTTTTTTTGTTTGTTTTTAAATAAGGGTGACCACTGATGTGGGTTTGCACGTAAAAAAAAGGAATCATATGTCAGTCAGCCTTTGGATTTTGTTATTTTTTTCCCATAATTAATGTAAGTAACAAAAATATCGCCCTCTGCTGTCAGTCACAGCATTACAGTTTTTACATTTGACTTTCTCTGAGGTCACTGTCGGACATTTTCAGTGATAGATTTTTTTTTTTTTAATTGAGCTTCTAAAAGATCCACAGCCTCAACAAAAGTGAGCCATAATTTGGGAAATTCTGATTTGGATCATTTGCGTTTTTAATACGGTATACAATAGTTAAAAATCCTAAAGGTAAAAATATCAAATATGAAGTGAAAATGCAGAAGAAGATTTTATTTTAATGCACATGTTTGTCTCTGATAATGTAAAAACACTGAGCAGGGATAAAGTTTTCATTTGGAGGTGATGTTTGTCTCTGTAAATAATAATTTGGTCATAATTGAATTCTTATAAATCCTTCAAATTAAAGTTGAACTACAATAAGCCAATGAAATGAATCTCCATGAAAATAAATTGTAGAACTAGTGAGTTTCTGCAGGATATTTTCATATAAACTCATTTGAGAAAACAGTCTGGACTGTAAACACATAAATGTTTGCTGACATGATATTGAGGTGAACTTTGTTTGTTTCAGGTGTTGAGCTGCCAGTTGGTACGTATAGTTTAATAAAATCACTGATCTGTGCAGTACCACTGTTGCTGACACTAACACTCACACGTGCACTGACCACAATGGCAACAACGTGCACTTTTTAACATGTAGAGGCGGTCTAGCATACAGCACCATGAACGCAACACGGTTTAAAATTTTATATTCTGTCCTGTGTTTGTGGTATTTGTAATTAGTAAGAATATCTGAATTTTTTTTTTTGTCACTGCAGTATTCTGACCCAGGCGGTGCGACGTGCACTTTAAAGGTCACCATCTGAGCATGCTGGAAAAATAACCAGACCGACGCTCAGAGTACATTCAGCGGTGGAGCAAAATAATTTGTCCCTGTAGTAAAATTTACGTCTTCACTGCCGGACAGTTTAATCAAGCTGCTCGTCATTATGATCCTTTTGTTATTGTTTTCACGTTTGTCTTGACTCGTGAGCCAATGGATATTTTCTGGAGTATATCAGGGGGTTTTTTAACCTAGTTTGTGAGGTCCTGTGAGTTATGCTCCAGTGCACCTGATGAACTCCAAAAAAAAATCATGGATTCATTACTAATAATAACTATTAAACTAATTATCTAATTTTTTCCCAAGGAATTAAGGCACTAAACAAAATAAACTCCAATAATAAAAGAAAAAAGGGCAATAATTAAAAAGTTCTCTACAACAATGCCCCAAAATCCCAAATTAAAGAGCTGATAACACACAAAAAAGGTGACAATTATACTCCAGAAAATAAGGTAAACTTCTAGACGTGGGCCTGGACCATGCCAGAATTCTACTGTTGTGCAAAAGTTCTGAAATTGTACTAAGTCTTTGCACACTTTAAGAAGTCTTGCACAGTAGCAGAATTATTGCAGAATAGCAGCATTATTCAAACTTCCAGACTTTTTAAGGCATTTTTTGTTTTAATTACACCTGACCCCACAAAGTCTCAGTCCAACTCCAGAAATGCACAGTGCCCTTCTGGAAGTGACAGTCAGTGTCAGAAGCACAAAATCTTCTGGTTTGGTCCACTTTCCCAATCTTCATCACAAACCTGGAAGAACTAAAATGCACCTAGTTTCCTACGTTGTTCACCTGCCAGTCAGCACAAAGTGGGCGTGGCTGTTGAGTTGTTTAATTGCACTTCCCTTTCCTGTTTGTTTACCACATATTTGTAATCTCAGCATCATTACACTCAGAAGATGGATTATTTCACACATTGTTATTTAAACTTGGTGTTCTGCTCTCCAAATGTTAAGAAATAATCATAACAGTACAAAAAAACTGTCTTATCTCTTATAGATTTTTTTTTTAACTTAGATTTTATTGATTTTTTTTTTAAAACAACACAACAATTAGTACAGGACATTCTTCAAAATGGTACAAACAAAGCAAACAGTACAAATTATACTTTCACATTAACAAAAATTCCACTGGTTGCCATCGCAATTTGAATATTTGTAAATGCAGTCTTTTTTTTTTAACTTTATTTTTAATCCAAATTTCCTAATCTTACAATGAAGAACAGCATAGAAAATATACCACGTATAGAACTTAGAACAGGTGGGTCACTGGTGGGGGGGATGGTGCATTTCAAAAAAGAATAACAACATAGGCAGTAGATTTGAATAGCAACGGGTTACAATAAACCTTGATAAAATGCCAAGTATGAAGGAGTTGGGGCATTTGCTCGGTCCCACCCACCTTGAGTACATGAACCACCTAAGTTGGTCCATCTAGTACGGACTAATGGGGAGCGTGTCCCCTGGGGCTGTTATATTATCATGGACTACTCAACTCAATTTGAGGAAATTGACCGGTGCGAATGTACAGTATGATTTACGGGGGGGGGGGGGGGGGGGGGCATTATTTTATGCTTCTTTCACCTTTGCATATGTTAACCATTTTGACCAATATTTTTGGGCCTTGTTACTATTAAGTCTTAGGGAAAAGGTAAGCATTTCCATTTCACAAATTTCTTCTACGGTGGCTGACCATTCGGCCATCGTCGGTGGGTCCCCATTAAGCCATTTCCTTGTTATTGATTTTTTTTTTCCCTGCTATCAGTAATATTTTCAAAAGGTACTTATCCTGATGGTTAATTTCATTTGGTAGATTGCATAAAAATATAGTTTGAAAATTGTTGAATTTCCAGGCCAATAATTAATCTTATCTCTTTGACAACCTTTAACCAATAGGAGTGAATCAATGGGCAACCCCAGAAAATATGAAAATGGTCAGCCATCACATTATTACAATGTCTCCAACAATGCCCAGATTCAGCCCTGCCTGTCTGAAGATATGTCCTTTTGGGAGTTATAAAGAACCTAACAATATTCTTCCACGCAAATTCCCTCCATTGCCCTGAGCTTGTGGTGGTGGAATTAATTTGGCATATGTTGAGCCACTCATCTTCTGTCAGTATTGTTTCTGCTTCCTTTTCCCATGTATTTTTAATGTATAGTGTTGATGTTTTGTTGTAGGCCTCTAGGCACGCATATATTCTAGATAGCCTCTTGCTATAGGATTTGCCTTTGTAGGCATCAATAAAGATGTTAACAATATCTTGATAGTTGTTTTCTAATGTTTTAACATTTTTATTAAAATGATGTCTGAGCTGCAAATATCTGAAAAAGTCTCGCTTGTTGAGATCAAATTTTTCCTGCAGTTGCTGGAAACTTTCAAGGTCAGATCCAGAAGAGATTACACCGTATGAAGTAATGCCTTTTTTGGTCCATTCTTTAAATCTAAAGTCAAGCTGTGCTGGTCTAAAATCCATATCGTGTTCAATCCATTTTAGTAATCGTGTTCCTCTCTCGAAAAGGGGATTACGGAGCTCTCTGAGCCAGATGCTGAGGGGGGCTCGAGTGTAAGTGCGTAACTTTTCTGAATGTTTAGTGATAAGGTGTTTTTCACCCAGCAGAGCTTGAAGGGGAATGTCAAATTGACTCAATTCTAGCTCCTTCCATTTTGCATCATACCGTCTTCACACCAGTACACCGCATACTGCAATTGTGCTGCTTTATAATAATTTCTCAAGCATGGGAGTGACAATCCTCCTTTAACTCTTGGTAGTTGTAAAGTTTTATAGCGTACCCTCGGTTTTTTGTTCCGCCATATAAACCTAGAGATGGTTCAGTCCCACTCGTTGAACTGTTTACTAGGGATTTCCAGTGATAAGTATTGGAAAAGGAATAACATTTGGGGTAAGACAATCATCCTTATAATTTCTATTCGGTTATATAAGTCAAGTGTTAAGGGGGCCCATCTGTCCAAATCATTTTTCATTTTGTTAGTCATAGTGCCATAATTTGCTTCATATATTTTGTTTAGATTTATAGTGATATTAATGCCTAAATATTTCATGATTTTTGTTTTCCATTTAAATTTGTACAGTTTACTTATATCCTCTCTGGGTGCGTAATTGAAGCATAATATCTGAGTTTTTTCTATGTTTAATTTATAACCCGAGTAGAGCCCTAATTGATAGAAACTGGATCTCTTATAGATTTATTTAAATTCGTACTTTAATTGTTTTGCTCCACATGAAGGACTGAAGGATAAAGATGAAAATTACATGACTTTATCTTTTTTTTGTTGCTCTTCTGGCAAACGTTTTGCTGTCACTCTAAATACACTTGTTAAATAATTAAGTCTGTTTGTATTTATTTTATTTTTGTCTTACACGAAGCCTTTGGAATTTAATGGATAATAATCAGTAATGGTTTGTGTTGTGTCCAGGCGTGCCCTCTGTGCCCGGTAAGGTGACTGCGACCCGGAACAACAAGACATCTGTGTTTGTTCAGTGGGATCCTCCAAAACACGCGAAGAACCTGATGGGCTACTACATCGACGGCCGCATGGTCGGGTCCAAGGACTGGTTCCCGTGTAACAACAAACCCTTCAGACTCACCAGGTGAGACCTGATCCCGGTCTCAGGTGCGCCGCTCCATCAGGTCGTATCTGTCTTGGATCGTCATTAGTGATCTTGCATGTGTTTGTTCAGTTTTTTGGAACATGAGTAAAGTGAACTGGGGCGTTTTCATAGGCGGGTTTTTGTGTCTCTGTCAGGTTTGTGGTCCACGGACTGATCCCGGGTGAGACTTACGTGTTCCGTGTCCAAGCCGTCAACGTGTTCGGCCTCAGTGAGGAATCGGAGGAGTCCTCTCCCATCGCCGTGGAATCCGCCCTCGGTAAGAGCATCCTCACATTCCCAACTACAGAGTCCTCCAAGTGCGCGTACCTCCGCTAACATGCTAACACACAGAAATGTTAACAGGATTAGGCTAAAAACGACTGAACCCATTGTCCGTAGAAAGCTGAAAGGTTGAAGTTTTTCATACCAGTGTCAATATTGGCCCTGCATTTTGTCAGTCAAGCATAAAGTCGCTGCACCTGTTTGACACTTCCTGGTCTGGTGCCAAAACTCAATAATTTTTGTTCGCTGTACTTTGGTTAATCTTGGCATTTTTCTGAGTCTTGCTTGGCATCAACATAAACTTCAGGGTCTCTGCAAGTAAAAAAGAAACATAAGGGATTAAGTTTGTAGCATTTAAGGGTCAAATGTAATTTTTTGGGGGACAACCTATATTTTCTCTCTTTCTGTAAAATTTTGAGACTGCATTTTTCAACATTTTTGTAGATTTCTGAAGAGATAATGTAGTTATTAGAACTCTTCATATGCCAGCTCTGTGCATTATTTCTTATTATATATCACACAGTATATTATAATACATAATGTAGATATTCCTACTCTAAATGTCTGATCATTTTCATTAGGATCTATGCGTTATCTCTTATTAATTTATATTATACACTATAATAGTAGATAATGCAGATATTAGAACTCTTTATATGAGTGATTGTCAAATAAAGCTCTGTACATTATCATTTATTATATATAGTATCATACTGCATATTAAAATAGATAATGTAGATATTAACACTCTAAATGTGCCAGATTTTTTTCTTTAGGATCTATGCGTTATCTCTTATTTTATATTATAATAGATACTGTAGATATTAGCATTCACCCTATGCCTGATTTTTTTTTCCCACAGGGATCAGTGTATTTTCTCTCATTATATTATATATTAAAATAGATCATGTAGATATTAGCACTCTACATGTGCCAGATTTTTTTTCCCCATGAAGATCTGTGCATTTGTCTCTGTAGAAATTCACACAAATGTTGAAAAATGTCTTATCTTGCCATGTTAAAGAAAAAAAGAAATGCCTGGATCCTGCCTCCTTACGTGGATCTGCTCCAAACATTTTCCAGGTGTTTTCTTCTTTGGTTCACTCCCCCACCTGTTCACCAGGTCTCAATGAAATCACTCTGAGTTTTTACATCATCCTGTAAACAGTCAGACAGGTGGCACCGAAATCAGGACCAGAACTCATAAACTGCTGTTATTTGGATAAAAAGTACAAAAAGATCAAATAAGTCACACAGAAAGGAAAAACAAAAATGATTCTATGTACATCTCATGTTTGGGGAGGTGACAGTTTTGTCGTTGATTCGGCAGAGGTCCACAGTCTGAGGGCTCGACTAGTTTTAAGTGGACCTGACATTTCTAAGCTCCTGTGCGCCTCCTTTCATTCCTTTTCTCCAGGTCAGGGCGCGCAGTATGGTATGTATCACATCTCCCCTGACTTACTCTTTCCTCGCCTCCACCCCACCCCCCCACTGAGCTTCATGGGCTTTTTTCCCCAAACTGCACACTTACTGTCGGGCACCGTTCTGAAGACCACCAGGACACTTATACTTAATGCATGAAGTGCGGGTTAGAAAAAAGTGAGATTTGTGTTTGATGCCGAGTATCTGCACGTTAATCCCGACTCTCCCACACTCAGCGACTCCCAGCGCTCCATTCGGTATCACCTTGCTGAGCTGCGACGGCTCGTCCATGACCGTGGCCTGGAGGAAACCCAAACACCGCGGCGGCTCCCAGATCAACGCCTACTACATCGACAAGCGCGACGTCGACTCTCTGGTGTGGCAGGAGGTCAACCAGGCCGCCGTCACGGAGAGGATCTGCACCGTGAGTGGGTCCGTGTGACCGTAACCAATCAGGCGGGTCCTGGACGTGTTTCTCAATTTATAAAAAGATTTAAAGTCTTTTAGAATCAACATTTTGACGAGTGCACATTTATAAACTGTATGTAACAGAAGAACATGTGGTGACTTATTCAAACGGTTCAGGTCAGATATAAATCTGTGGAGTGACGAGAGTGACCCGAAAAAAAAAGAAGAAATCTATAAAAGAATAAGAAAAAGAAATATGGAATATAAACAAAACCAATATAAAGAGGAATAAATAAGTACATAACAAAATAATAACTAAATAAATAAATCTGTTAGCAAGTTCTTCATGGAAGCGACGCGACATCTGACTACGAGCCGTCAGCAGTTTTATATGCTGACGATACCATACATTTGCATGTTTATACACACACACACACACATATATATATACACACACACACACACACACACACTCTTCAACTGTTAGTCCAATTAAGGGTCGCAATCATAGAGCGCGAGGCGGGGTTCACCCCAGACAGGACACCAGTCTGTCACAGGGCCACATGCAGACATACAAACACATTCACACCGACAGACAATTTATCCACCTAACCTACATGTCTTTGGATGTCATGTGGGAGGAAGCTGGAACATCCAGAGGGAACCTACGCAAACACGGGGAGAACACGCAAATTCCACACAGAAAGGACACAGGTGGGAATTAAACCCATGACCTTCTCGCTGTGAGGCAACAGTGCTGCCATATATATATGAAATGTCCATTTAAAAAAAAAAAAATCACGTCACAGTCTTTAGCTGAAAGTTTTGCTCAGTAAATATACATGAATAAACCAGAGCGGCACTCATATGTTCGTTCACCTCCACCAATACGTAGACTATCGAGTAATTATTTATTTTAATTTCCATCATATTCAGACACGTTTTATGTCCTTCCACCTTGTACAAAAATATATAAATAAAATAAGTAGATTTTCACTACATTTGTTGGTTTGCTTGGACCCGACTTTGAATCTGTCATATCAGATTTTGAGACATTTCCAAGAAAATATGTTTGTTGTATTGTAGGATCAGACTTTTACAAAACTCTTTTAAGACACTGTTTGTTTGCTTGTTTGTATTTTTATGACATTGTTGTCTTTGTGATTTGAGGCGGACAATCTGACGGAGGGACACTTCTATGAGTTCAGGGTGAAGGCCGGTAACGTCGCCGGCGTGGGTTTGCCCTCAGACCCCAGCGACCCCATGAAATGTGAAGCTTGGACGATGGCAGAACCGGGTAGGAGACACTGCTTCCAAACCACCACCACACTGTTAGAATATTCTTTCATTCTTTTATTGATGGTTTTTATGGTGCATCCATGCCGCTCTGCGCACGGCGGATCACATCAGGTCCCTGAAGTTCCACAGAGCCGATCCCGATTCGTGCTCCTACCTCTCTGCGCAGGTGAAGACGGTGCAGGTTTTATCACTTTAATTCTCCTCATTGGGGTTTTTTGTCTTTGTGACGCCCAGGTCCAGCGTACGACCTGAACTTCTGCGAGGTCAGGAGTCACTCTCTGGTCCTTCTGTGGAAAGCTCCGGTCTACACTGGAGAAAGTGCCGTCACTGGATACTTTGTGGACATGGCCAAGAAAGGCTCATCCGAGTTCACCACCCTGAATCAGGAAGCTGTGAGCCGCCGTTACTTCCAGGTCAGGTGGAAAAACCCCCAAAGTGCCGTCACTCTGTCGCTTTGTGTTCCCGCTGCGCATCTGTGTGACGCTGTCCTGACATGTTTTCCTGCAGGTGAGCGGTTTGGAGGAAGGTGAAACCTACATGTTCAGAGTGCGTGCCGTTAATCTGCAGGGCATCGGCAGAGCGTCGCAGTTATCTGATCCCGTCTGTGCCAAACCTCCTCCAGGTAAAAACATCTTTGCTTTGCAAAAAAAATAAAACCACAGATTTCATCCCAGACTATGAAGTTTTCAGGTGCTGCAGTTTATGTCTGTTACATTTTTTATGTTTTATTTGCTTTCTCAGGTACTAAAGAGATCGTGTGTGGCGTCGACGAGGAGACCGGAGACGTGTTCCTGTCCCTTGAAGCCTGTGAGATCTGTGAGACATCCAAGTTTGTCTGGTCCAAAAACTACAAACCTGTCGGCGACTGTCCCAGAGTGTCCGTCACCACAAAGGGCAGAACGTGAGCTTGCCGTCCTCCTCTGGGAGCATTTATAGCTTTAACAGCTTCACTCGGGCTTTACACAGAAAACCCTTAAATACAACAGAGCAAACTGTGGGGTCACCGCCAGGCTTTATGTGGCTTACCGCCATGCTTTGTGTGGTTTGCCACCAAGCTTTGTGCAGCTTACTGCCATGATTTGTGTGGTTTGCCGCCAGGCTTTGTGCATCTTACTGCTGTGCTTTTTGTGGTTCATCACCAGGCTTTGTGCAGCTTGCTGCCAGGCCTTGTGCAGCTTTCCTCCATGCTTTGTGTGGCTTACCACTGTTTTGTGTGGTTTTTGGCCAGGCTTTGTGCAGCTTACCGCCATGCTTTGTGTGGTTCACCGCCAGGCTTTGTGCAGCTTAACACCAGACTTTGTGCAGCCTACTGCCATGCTTTGTGTGGTTCATCGCCAGGCTTTGTGCAGCTTATCCCCATGTTTTTTGTGCTTCATTGCCAGGCTTTGGCAGCTTACCACCATGCTTTTTGTGGTTCATCACCAGGCTTTGTGCAGCTTGCTGCCAGGCCTTGTGCAGCTTTCCTCCATGCTTTGTGTGGCTTACCGCCATGCTTTGGGTGATTCACCACCAGGCTTTGTGTGGTTCACTGCCAGGCTTTATGTGGCTTACCTCCAGACTTTGCGCAGCTTCCCACTATGCTTTATGTGGTTCATCGCCAGGCTTTGTGCAGCTTACCACCATGCTTTGTGTGGTTCACCACCAGGCTTTATGTGACTTAACGCCAGGCTTTCTGCAGTTTGCCTCCATGCTTTGTGTGGCTTACCGCCAGGCTTTGTGCGGCTTACCGCCAGGCTTTGTGCAGCTTACCGCCAGGCTTTGTGCAGCTTACCTCCATGCTTTGTGTGGTTCACCACCAGGCTTTGTGCATCTTACCACCGTGCTTTGTGTGGTTCACCGCCAGGCTTTATGTGGCTTACTGCCATGCTGTGTGTGGTTCACCACCAGGCTTTGTGCATCTTACCACCGTGCTTTGTGTGGCTTACCGCCAGGCTTTGTGTGGTTCACCGCCAGGCTTTGTACAGCTTACCGCCATGCTTTGTGTGGTTCACCACCAGGCTTTGTGCATCTTACCACCGAGCTTTGTGTGGTTCACCACCAGGCTTTATGTGACTTAACGCCAGGCTTTCTGCAGTTTGCCTCCATGCTTTGTGTGGCTTACCGCCAGGCTTTGTGCAGCTTACCGCCAGGCTTTGTGCAGCTTACCACCAGGCTTTGTGCAGCTTACCGCCAGGCTTTGTGTGGTTCACCGCCAGGCTTTGTACAGCTTACCGCCATGCTTTGTGTGGTTCACCACCAGGCTTTGTGCATCTTACCACCGAGCTTTGTGTGGTTCACCGCCAGGCTTTATGTGGCTTACTGCCATGCTGTGTGTGGTTCACCACCAGGCTTTGTGCATCTTACCACCGTGCTTTGTGTGGCTTACCGCCAGGCTTTGTGTGGTTCACCGCCAGGCTTTGTACAGCTTACCGCCATGCTTTGTGTGGTTCACCACCAGGCTTTGTGCATCTTACCACCGAGCTTTGTGTGGTTCACCGCCAGGCTTCATGTGGCTTACTGCCATGCTGTGTGGGGCTCACTGCCACATTTTGTGCAGTGCATCACCAGGCTTTGTATGCTGATGGTGTGATTCTGTTGATTTGAGTTTGTTTTCTTGTTCATCAGCTCCAGACTGACGTTCACAAACCCTGATAAAGACGATCTGGGTCGCTACTCTGTGGTCGTGACCGACACCGAAGGCATCTCTTCCAGCCACACGCTGACTGAGGACGGTATGATACGCGGAACAACAGCTTCCCGCCTCATTGTTCTCATTCTGAAGGTTGTTTTTTTTTTCTTCTTAAATCTGTTCTGCAGCTCTGAACACCATGTTGGAGCTCAGCTACGCCATCAGACACCCCAGTGAGTATTTATTTAAAAGAAAAACAGCTTATAAACATGTCACATTTCCCACCCTGGTCATCCCTTCTTTTTTAAAACCTTATCACTTCCTTTGTTGAAAAGCACAAAGTGTTTTTTGTTGCGTTTGTAAGACAGCATTTTTAATCTTTTCTGTATGTGTGCAGTCGTTCCCCTCAAACACGGTCTGAACTACGAGATTCTGGAGAAAGGTGTGGTTCGTTTCTGGGTGCAGGCTGTCAAACTTTCCCCGTCTGTGTCCTACCGCTTCATTTTTAATGATAAGGAGGTGCAAAGTGGTGAGGTAAAGTGACGCCAGCGTCCGACACGACACCACCCTGCGTTCAAACATGAAGTCAGTCACACGTTCAGCTTCCTGCTTCATCCTCTCAGGGTTACAAGAGCAGCCACGACGTGGCGTCTGGAATCATCCAGCTGACTGTGGAGCATTTCACCAGATCCAACGAGGGCACCTACACCGTCCAGATCCACGACGGCAAGGCCAAAACCCAGAGCTCTCTGGTCCTGGTGGGAGACGGTGAGGCGTTTTTTTCAAAATAGAGTGACCGATCAGTTCAACAGTAATATTGTTTCGTATTTCAATGTTATCTGATTATTTTTAGCTGTAAAATGTCACAAAGGTGATATTCAGACACTGAAATCACTATTTTTCAAGCCCTTCTGTCAAAAAAATTAGTTTGAACACTGGCAATTAATTTTAATAATAATAATAATAATATTAATTTATAGAACACTTTCCAGCCATACAGTACATACAGAATTATTATATTAAATTCATTTATTAAAACAAATGCAATGACACAAAAATAGAATATAAAAATTAAAAGATTTAAATAAAAACATCCAAATAAAATTATCAACCATAAATACATTAATCATATTCAATTAATATATTACAATAAAAACAAAATGCCAAACATAAAACACAGTCATTTAAAAATAAAGAGGGAGTTATATAAAAGATGAAATAAAAAATTTAAATTAAAACATAAAAAAAATTAGATTAAATTGACCATCCATTACTGATTTTAAGCTCTCAAGAACAGAAGAGTCTTAAGTCTATTTTTAAAATATTTGATCAACCGAATGTTCTTAACTCCAACAAATAAATTGTTTTATTTATTTTAAAATTCATTTTCAGTGTTCAGAGCTGCTCTGAAGGAGGCGGAGTTTCAGAGGAAAGAACACGTCAGGAAACAAGGTATGATGTTTTTTCTTTTTGGAACATTTGAATGTACATTCTGAGAATATTTTGCAGTTAAAATAAAAATGTTTAAATATTGTGATTTCACGTTGTGTTTTAGGTCCACATTTCTCTGAGTATCTGTATTTTACTGTGACTGACGACTGCACCGTCATGCTCGCCTGCAAGGTGATGCAAGCATTTGGTGTTTTTAGGCCTTTTCACGTTTTGCTGTCATTAAGCATGTTACTAAAAGTCTTGTTAGCTGTTTCATTAATTTCCTTGCTTTAAATCCGTGCTGGTGAACTTTGTGAACGTCTACAGTGCACCTGTAAAGTATTCACAGTGCGTCACTTTGTTCACATTTTATGTTACAGCCTTATTCCAAAATGGATGAAATTCATTTTTTTCCCTCAAATTTGTACACACAATACCCCATAATGACAATGTGAAACAATATTTTTTTAGATTTTTTGCACTTTGAAAATTTATTAAAAAGTTAAGAAAGTTTTCACAGCCATTGCCATTAAGCTCAGATGTTTCTACAGCTTAACTGGAGTCCACCTGGGGTAAATGCAGTTGATTGGACATGATTAGGAAAGACACACACCTGTCCCAGAGGTCCCACAGTTGACAGTCAGAGCACAAACCAAGTATGAAGTCAAAGGAATTGTCTGTAGACCTCTGAGACTGGATTGTCTCGAGGCACAAATCTGGGGAAGGGTACAGAAACATTTCTGTTGCTTTGAAGGTCCCAGTGAGCACAGTGGCCTCCATCATCTGTAAATGGAAGAAGTTCAGATCCACCAGGACTCTTCCTAGAGCTGGCCACACGTCTAAACTGAGCGATCAGGGGAGAAGGACCTTAGTCAGGGAGGTGACCAAGAACCTGATGGTCACTCTGTCAGAGCTGCAGCATTCCTCTGTGGAGAGAGGAGAACCTTCCAGAAGGACAACCATCTCTGCAGTAATCCACCAATCAGGCCTGTATGGTAGAGTGACCAGACGGAAGCCACTCCTTAGTGAAAGGCGCATGTCAGCCCACCTGGAGTTTGACAAAAGGCACCTGACGGACTCTCAGACCAGGAGAAACAAAATTCTCTGGTCTGATTAGACAAAGATTGAACTCTTTGGTGTGAATGCCAGGTGTCATGTTTGGAGGTAACCAGGCACCATCACTACAGTGAAACATGGTGGTGGCAGCATCATGCTGTGGGGATGTTTTTCAGCTGCAGGAACTGGGAGACTAGTCAGGATTGAGTGAAAGATTAATGCAGCAATGTACAGAGACATCCTGGATGAAAACCTGCTCCAGAGTGCTCTTGACCTCAGACTGGGGCAACAGTTCATCTTTTAGCAGGACAATGACCCTAAACACAAAGCCAAGATATCAAAGGAGAGGCTTCAGGACAACTCTGTGAATGTCCTTGAGCGGCCCTGCCAGAGCCCAGACCTGAATCTGATTGAACATCTCTGGAGAGATCTGAAAATGTCTGTGCACCAACGCTCCCCATTCAACCTGATGGAGCTTGAGAGGTGCTGCAAAGAGGAATGGACCAAACTGCCCAAAGATAGGTGCACCAAGCTTGCGGCATCATATTCAAGAAGACTTGAGGCTGTAATTGCTGCCAAAGGTGCATCAGCAAGGTATTGAGGAAAGGCTGTGAATACTTATGTACATGTGATTTTTTAGTTTAATAAATTTTCAGAATGTCAAAAAACAAAAAAACATTTTTCATGTTGTCATTATGGGGTGTTGTGAGAAGAATTTTGAGGGGGAAAATGAAATAAATTTATTTTGGAATAAGGCTGTAACCTAACAAAATCTCAAAAAAGTGAAGGACTGTGAATACATTCCAGTTTTACTATATTCTCCATAGATTTGTGGCTTTGCTTTTGTTGGAAGCTTGAATGTGTTGTTTTTTTGTTTGCTTTTTTTTGGCTGTTTGTTGATTCCTTGAGCTTTAATCCTTTTCTCTCTTTGATGTTGAAATAAATAAACATGGTTTTATTTTTTTTTCCAGGTGGCCAACGTGAAGAAGGAAACGTCTTTCCACTGGTTCAAAGAAGACGAGGAGATCGTTCTAGAAACTCCTCCTAATGTCATGTCTGGAGCGTGCGCGCTCTCAGTCCCACTGGTAACTCCTGATCCCAAGCACTGCATCACCACATATTCCGTGTTAAAGGATATAAAGTCTAAAACTGCTGGAAAAACCTGAAACAGATTAAATGTGATGATTTTAATTATTGTGTGAAGACTCACCACTGATGTTCAGCTGAGGGAACGTTTGTGTTTTGGGAATAATTTTACATTTATGAAGCAGCAGCTTCTGCAATTTATTTAGTTTATTTTGGTTTAATTTATTTAGTTTATTGGCTTGAACTATTAACCTGATGCACCTCATGTGGTTTTGTATTTTTCTGTATATACACTGATAGGTTTTTTTTGTTTGTTTGTTTGTTTGTTTGTCTGTCTGCCCCCCAGTTCTCCAGAAAAGATCAGGGTGTGTTTAAGGCGGTGCTCGGTGACGACCGCGGGAAGGACACGTCTGTGTTTGATATTTCAGGAAAGGGTTGGTGCTCGCTGTCCACAGCTACTATTTTATTAAACATGATAACTGTGCAGGATTTAATACGTCTTCCTGTCTGGTTTTCAGTGTTTGATGACATCATCAACGCCCTTGCTCGCATCGCTGGTAGGTTTCAAACTGATCCACCATAAAACAAATTCAGAATGTATTTATTGATTTATTTATTGATTTATTTATTGTAATTTTGTGTGTGTGTATATATGTATATGTATATATATGTATATGTGTATGTATATGTATATATTATGTGTATGTATATATTATGTATATATATATGTATATATTATGTATATATATATATATATAATTTATATTTTATTTATTATTGTGTGTGTGTGTGTGTGTATATATATATATATATATATATATATATATATATATATATATATATATATGTGTATATATACACATATATGTGTATATATATATATATATATATATATATATATATATATATATATACATTTTTTATTTAGATTTAATTTATATTTGTGTATATATTTGTGTTTATGTGTATATATATATATACACATATATGTGTATATATATATATATACACATATATGTGTATATATATATATACACATATATGTGTATATATATATATATACACATATATGTGTATATATATATACACATATATGTGTATATATATATATATATATACACTCAACAAAAATATAAATGCAACACTTTTGGTTTTGCTCCCATTTTGTATGAGATGAACTCAAAGATCTAAAACTTTTTCCACATACACAATATCACCATTTCCCTCAAATATTGTTCACAAACCAGTCTAAATCTGTGATAGTGAGCACTTCTCCTTTGCTGAGATAATCCATCCCACCTCACAGGTGTGCCATATCAAGATGCTGATTAGACACCATGATTAGTGCACAGGTGTGCCTTAGACTGCCCACAATAAAAGGCCACTCTGAAAGGTGCAGTTTTATCACACAGCACAATGCCACAGATGTCGCAAGATTTGAGGGAGCGTGCAATTGGCATGCTGACAGCAGGAATGTCAACCAGAGCTGTTGCTCGTGTATTGAATGTTCATTTCTCTACCATAAGCCGTCTCCAAAGGCGTTTCAGAGAATTTGGCAGTACATCCAACCAGCCTCACAACCGCAGACCACGTGTAACCACACCAGCCCAGGACCTCCACATCCAGCCTGTTCACCTCCAAGATCGTCTGAGACCAGCCACTCGGACAGCTGCTGAAACAATCGGTTTGCATAACCAAAGAATTTCTGCACAAACTGTCAGAAACCGTCTCAGGGAAGCTCATCTGCATGCTCGTCATCCTCATTGGGGTCTCGACCTCACTCCAGTTCGTCGTCGTAACCGACTTGAGTGGGCAAATGCTCACATTCGCTGGCGTTTGGCACGTTGGAGAGGTGTTCTCTTCACGGATGATGCGAAGGAGATGTGTTGCACTGCATGAGGCAAATGGTGGTCACACCAGATACTGACTGGTATCCCCCCCCAATAAAACAAAACTGCACCTTTCAGAGTGGCCTTTTATTGTGGGCAGTCTAAGGCACACCTGTGCACTAATCATGGTGTCTAATCAGCATCTTGATATGACACACCTGTGAGGTGGGATGGATTATCTCAGCGAAGGAGAAGTGCTCACTATCACAGATTTCGACTGGTTTGTGAACAATATTTGAGGGAAATGGTGATATTGTATATGTGGAAAAAGTTTTAGATCTTTGAGTTTGTCTCATACAAAATGGGAGCAAAACCAAAAGTGTTGCGTTTATATTTTTGTTGAGTATATATATATATACACACATATATGTGTGTATATATATATGTATGTGTATATATAAAATTTATATTTTATGTGTGTGTGTAGATACAAATATATATACACACACACACACACAGAGCTTATACGGATCACAGAACCCATGGTGCTGATCAGTTCTAGGTTCAGGCAGTCAGAACACTTTATAGCAGAGCCTCATCAACACTGTTCTGGATTCAGCGTCGTGCTCAGGGGCACTTCAGCAGCATTATTTTACCGATGAGGGCATTCAGTATTTTTGGCTGTGGGGTGCGACTCTCTGGTTGTGATCCAGCTGGAGAAGGCCGAGGACACGTGGCTACTTTCAGGGTGATAATGGAGCGGTGTTCTGCCTGGGTGGTTGCCACCCAGGACCCAAGACGGTTTTGTGGTGTGGTGGATGCGGCGGTGTGCAGCATTCAGCAGTTTGTTAGTGTGTTTTTTTTTCCCTGTCTGTGTTTCACACTCTGACGTTTGTGTTGCTGATGTGCGTGTGTGTCAGGTGCGTCTGCGTCTGAGCTGACTCTGCAGTGCACCCCGGAGGGCATCAGGCTGCAGTGCAACATGAAGTACTACACAGAGGAGATGAAGACTGTGTGGAAACACAGGTACACACACACACAGGTTTCTAACATTCAGTCCCAGAGTCCAGCTGATAGAACCCCTGGTGCTGGAAGTCGATGAACTTTGATTATTCTATATTTATTTATTCTATATTTCACTCACAGATAAACACATCAGACTAATCGAGTGGAGTTTGAAGGTCTGCTGTCCAGCGACTCTTGAGTGTTTGAGCGTTTAGCCTCGGTGCCGTCGTTCAGCTTGTGTTCATGATGAGTTTGGTTCCTTGATGCAGGACTTTGATCTCTCTGCTTCTGCTGTGCACATGAACCCTGCAGGGACAGTAAGATCGCCTCCTCAGAGAAGATGAGGATCGGCGGCTCGGCGGAGATGGCCTGGATGCAGATCTGCGACCCGTCCGACAAAGAGAAGGGTCACTACTCCATCGAGATCTCTGACGGTGAGAAGACCTACACCAGGACCTTTGACCTCTCTGGACAAGGTACAGAAGGACTGCTTCTTCTTTTGCATCCTTCAGCACTTTATAATAACAGTAATAATAATTATAGTAATGATGATGGTTTTTGGTGTGAAACATTTCATCTGTTTGTGACGTTGTAAAATGTTTTGGGTTTTGTTTTTTTGTTTTTTTGCAGCGTACACTGAAGCTTACGAGGAATACCTCAGACTCAAGTACGTCCCTGCAGATCATCAACACAGAGCTCGACGTCACACACTTAAAAATATATACTTATGTGTATATATATATATTAATGATGTTGAACATGTGTGTTTTTCAGGGCAGCTGCGTTTGCAGAGAAGAGTGAGTTGAACATCCTGACATCCTTCACACTAAACGACTTTTACGTGTTTGTTTAGGGGTATTTTGGTGGTGGTGGTGGGGGTCTTGAAATTTGCAAACTGTGAAACGACGACCTACATCTTAGCTCTAAGAAAGTAACGTGTACTCTGAGTAATTTATTAATGAGGTAATTTTTTTTTTTTTTTTTTTTTTACATGAGTTTGTTTCTCTGATGGAAATTTTCACTGTTACTTGATTATAGATTTTCATTCGTCGACCCACAGAGGACATATGACTTAGAAATTTTTTGTATGCTTTCAAAAGTTTTAATTTAGTGGTGGTGGTGGCTAAGTGGTCAGTGAGCTTGGTTTCAGTGTGGAAGGTTCCCGGTTTGAACCCCACTCCTGCCCATTTCCCCATGTAATGTGGAGTTGTGTCAGGAAGGGCGTCCGGCGACCCCAAGTGGAAACAAAGGAGCAGCCAAAGGGGTTTACTTTTTTCAAAAGTTTTAATTTCTTTTTTCCCCCCTCATTACATTAACATGAACATTGTTCTTCTCTCAGACCGTGGCAGAGTGGTCGGCGGTCTCCCTGATGTCGTCACCATCATGGAAGAAAAGGTGAATGTTCAGTTAAACAGTAATAACAGTAATTTACTGTCTGTGCTGAATCCGGGGGGGCACATGTGACCCCCTCGAGCCGCTGACCAAGGGTGTGTTAAAATATGTTAAAGGTCAAAGGTCTTGCATCACCAGAGGCTGATTGATGAACATTACTGCTGCAGAATTAGAAGGTTTCCAGTGTTTGTTTGGGTTTTGTTTTGTTTTTTTAATGATTTATTTAATAACTATGACTAAAGTCTGTATTTAGTTTCCCAGTTTGCCTCAGAATACAGGAAAAAGGCTCCAGATTTTTAAAGTCTTATGGGGTGTGGGGGGGAGCAGTCCAGCTCAAATCAGATTCCATCCGTATTACTTTCTAGTCAGATAACATTCAGGCCTGTTTTTCAAATCCAGCTCATCCTACACACGCGTCCAAACAGTCCGTTCATTTTCAAGAATTTGGTGGGAGTTTGCACGTGGCTTTTGTACACAACTCGCACGCTGAACCCTCAAACCCAGAACGATGACGTCATGATCACCAAGCTCACTGGATTCTTCAGACTTTGGTGAATCCAGATCAGCCCGATCAAGAATCCGGCTTAAACCTGAAAAGCTCTGTTCAGATCCAGAAAAAAATCTGTCCACCTTAAACCACATTTAAGTGTTTAATTTGTATCTTGAACAAAATGTAGATTTTATGTCTTCAATTACACCTAATGTTGGATTTAATTGATCTTTGCATCTCTTCAGTGCAGTAAAATGAGTTTCATTTTTCTGTTCAAAAAAACAAAAAGAAATGACGTGAACAGATCAATATTTGGGGGGGGGGGGGGGATTTTGTAATTTAGTTGAACTTGGCTTTAAATTTTTGTGGGACGATGGAGCAACAGTACTTTATAGCAAATCTGACTGATTTTTTTTTGTTTTTAAAACCTTCTCCAAACAAGTTTTGACATGACCTTTGACCTTCCACAGTCTCTGAGCCTGACCTGCACCGTTTGGGGCGAGCCGACCCCAGAAGTCACCTGGTTCAAGAATGAGCAAGAAGTCTCTTCCAACGAGCACACAAAGATCACATTTGAAGGCGGCAAGTTCTCCAGCCTTGTCATCAACGACGTCTCGCCCGACGACTCGGGCAAATACAGCATCAACGTGCGCAACAAGTACGGCGGCGAGTTCGTTGAGATCACCGTCAGCGTCTACAAGCATGGTGAGCAAATTCCTGAGGCAAAACAGGGACTGCCCAAGATGGCCTCTCCTGTAGCCACACCTCCGCCCTCCAAGACCGCCACCCCCGCCCCTAAGGCTCAGTCTCCAGTGCCGTCCAGGAAGAGCCCGACTCCATCCTCTTCCCCCGGTTCTACTCCGGCACCCAAGTCGCCAACCCCTCCTCGCAGCATTAAGTCACCCACCCCGCCTAGATCCATGAAATCCCCACCCCCACCAAGGAAGTAAACGATTTAGCATCGGCATGCTAACTTATAGCTCGAGTGTGAAGCTGTTAGCGTACTTTTGGATGTTGTCTTTGTTAACGTCTTTGTAAACTGTTTCTTTGTGTTCGCCGTAAACCTGCTAAAGAAGAACTTTAATCGCAGCTTTTTTTATGTTTATGTCTTCAGATACAATAAATTCTCAAATAGTGACCCAGTTATTTACCAAAATGTAGATGGAACAGGTTTTAGAGTGACACGCCCATAAATACTGTTTTGACTCTGTAATTAATTTATTTCTGTTGTTTTTCATCGTGGCCATGTAACGTCAGTCATACTCAACATTTCATGTTTCTAATTAAGTTTCCACTAACTTAAAACTCATTTCCTGGCTTTTATTATGAAATAACAGCAGGAAATGTCAAGTTTCACTGACGGCAGCTTAACAACAAATGAAAACACAGATTAGAGGTGATAAAAACAGTATTTAAATTAAAGAACAGCCAAGTCCATTATCATGCTGACATAAATATTTTGGGAATATTTAACTCAGCTTTTATTTGAGACCGTCCTTTTTTCTCATCCGGTCTACAAAGTCACTTTAATTTGAGACAATTTAATTTTTTAAAATTCTGCAGACTTTTGAGAATTTATGGCTTCATGTCCTTTAAACTAAAAAGAAAAAAAAAAAAAAGAAAAATTGAAAAGCAGAGTAGATGTTCAGGGCATAAAGCCTAACAATCTGTAGTGCCTCCTAGTGGCTGGCTGTGGTATAATATAAAATAATAAACAAGGCCCCCGCCTTTCATGTTCATGTGTGTCCAACACTCTGAGAAATGACGTGGTGTATTTCCTTCATTAGTTTATGTCAACCGGACCGAAAACACTTGAATGTTTAAATGTGAAAAACAGATTTTAAGAAATTGTTAAAATGAATCGTATGTTATGTTTCCCATTTAAACAGCCACGTTTTGTGAGACTGTTTGACAGAACTAGATTAAGGACATAAAACATTTCATTTTTTTGATTGAATAAGCATCTTTTAAGTGTTACTGGTGGAGATCGGCTCATTTTCGGGCTTGGAGAGTTCTGAATCGTCAGCGAACCTGCAGCTTTGATCATGTCTTTGCTAGTTTGAGGACAAATTGAAGTATTTTAATTTAGTTTTTCTGCATGGCTTCTTGGCTGCAGTAGATTAATGTTCAATACTTCAAATTGTTAGTTTTTTTTCAGGCCTCTTGATAATTTTGTTGCCATTGCGAAAACTACAGATGATGCTAATCATCCGTTTGTGGAACTACACAAGTATTAGCCCACAGAGACCCTTCAAAATAAAGCTCCACTGGATTTTAGTTTTTCATGTTAAAAGCTTTGATCAGCTTTTGTTGGTGTTAAACAGCTAATTGAACTCATGCTGCGTTTGTCTTCCCTGGGAACTGAAATGTTGGAAATGGGAACTAACACAACAATGTGCTTCGTTAGCTTTGCCTTCAAAGTCATTAGATGATTGTAACTGTTGTTAAAGCACCAACTTTAACTTTGTTCAGTGTTTCTTCTAACAGCTTTAGCATCACAATGTATGAGAGCACCTAGCATGTTAGCTAGCTACGTTAGCTGCTGTTAGCATTTTTTGGTGCTGTAGGTCTGATCAATAATCACCCATAAAAAGTCAGCCAGTGCTTTATTATTATTATTATTATTAAATGCAGAAAACAAAAATGCAGTAGACAAGGAGCTGGTCTGCCAATATGTAGACCTGGGTTCGAATCCTGCTCATGTTACCTGTTTGTGTCCTTGGACAAGACACCTAATCTGTATTGTCCCAGTCCACCCAGCTGTAAATGGGTATCGGTCTCAGTGGGGACGTAACCTGTGTCAGAGGGAGTTGTAGACCCTCATCCACTTCACGCTTCAGATTCCAGAGATGAGTATCGGCACAAACGTGCCTCAGGTCCCGTGTAGGTCTTCTTCAGAAAACAGCCATGCTGGGATTGAGAACACGACCGGCTCTGGGGTTCAGAACCTGTGCCTGATTTTGCCAAATGGAAGTCCAGTTTCAAGGTGAACCTTTCCCATTCTGAATGAATGAGATCTTCCATTGTCCTTGGACTCCTTGGAGCTCTTCTCACCTGACGTCAGGGTCCAAGGACACAGGTTTTGTATAATTCCTGAATTTATACGTTCTGTAATTTGGGTCAATAAAAATGGGAATGAACTAAAAAAATCTCAGTTCCCAACTCAAGTTGAATGCAGCATTAGTGCAGCACCAGGAGCACCCCCCCCCCACTGCTGAAGTCAGTCTTTGTCTCTGTGAGTAAAAATATTCACTCTGTGCCTGAAGTCTCTGTGAGAGATGATTGACTTGTTCCGTTTCCTCCCTGAAGGCTTTGTGGTGGAAATAAAGTTGACTTATCAACCTCCGGCTGTTGTCTTTGTGAGTAATCACATCTGTGACTCAGCGCCCTCAACACGTGTCAGAGGAGGGAACACGACTCTGGCAGCAAAAAATAAAGAGTCCACAACACCAATCAGATTACAGAACCACGCCCTCCATCACCTCCTCGCGTGTAGCCGTGGAGCGACATTTCACTCATGATCATTTTTTAAAAGTGTCTTAAAAATCTGCCCACAGGACCGTCAGGAGTTAGATCTCAGTGAGTGGGTTAGGGGTGTTTCCTTCACATTTGATCTGACGCTCTTCTGTCAAAATCTCAAGAACTGTATGTTGAAGTCATAGTAGAGAAGCTTGAATCTTCCGCTGGACTGGGTTGCTTGAGGCAAGGACGTTTTGCTTCTAATCGCAGAAGCTTCCTCAGCTAAATTTCTTGCTCTGGTAGTCTGACTTCTGTCTGTCTCTTGTAGAGAAGAATAACAGAAGCCAGCAAAGCCAGACCCCTCCTACCAAGAGGCAGACTGCTATTGGCTAGTGACGAACACTTGCTCTAATTAGCACCTATTGTGCTCTAGTTAGCATCCTCCTAATGACAGGGCAGGACAGGAGGGTGCTAACTAGAGCAGTTGTTAGCCAATAGCAGTCCGCCTCTCGTGTGTGTGTGTGTGGGGGGGGGGGGGGGGGCACCACCATCTGACACCTTGAGGGCATTACACTTAAGCCATCAACTGCTTTTTTTGCAGCTTCTAATACAGTAAAAAAAATCCTGAAGCAGTCGTTACTGTTGTTCACAACTAAACTCCAACATGTTTGTTCTTCTTCAAGAATGGCGGTACTGTAATACTACTTGTTCTTGAATATTTAGACGGCTTCATACTTAAATTTTTTTTTTTTAACCCAGTTGTGGATGTGAATAAGTGTGTGTGTGTGTGAGAGAGTGTATATGTGTATGTATATATATATACACTCAACAAAAATATAAACGCAACACCTTTGGTTTTGCTCCCATTTTGTATAAGATGAACTCAAAGATCTAAAACCTTTTCCACATACACAATATCACCATTTCCCTCAAATATTGTTCACAAACCAGTCTAAATCTGTGATAGTGAGCACTTCTCCTTTGCTGAGATAATCCATCCCACCTCACAGGTGTGCCATATCAAGATGCTGATTAGACACCATGATTAGTGCACAGGTGTGCCTTAGACTGCCCACAATAAAAGGCCACTCTGAAAGGTGCAGTTTTATCACACAGCACAATGCCACAGATGTCGCAAGATTTGAGGGAGCATGCAGTTGGCATGCTGACAGCAGGAATGTCAACCAGAGCTGTTGCTTGTGTATTGAATGTTCATTTCTCTACCATAAGCCGTCTCCAAGGGCGTTTCAGAGAATTTGGCAGTACATCCAACCAGCCTCACAACCGCAGACCACGTGTAACCACACCAGCCCAGGACCTCCACATCCAGCATGTTCACCTCCAAGATCGTCTGAGACCAGCCACTCGGACAGCTGCTGAAACAATCGGTTTGCATAACCAAAGAATTTCTGCACAAACTGTCAGAAACCGTCTCAGGGAAGCTCATCTGCATGCTCGTCGTCCTCATCGGGGTCTCGACCTGACTCCAGTTCATCGTCGTAACCGACTTGAGTGGGCAAATGCTCACATTCGCTGGCGTTTGGCACATTGGAGAGGTGTTCTCTTCACAGATGATGCCAAGGAGATGTGTTGCACTGCATGAGGCAAATGGTGGTCACACCAGATACTGACTGGTATCCCCCCCAATAAAACAAAACTGCACCTTTCAGAGTGGCCTTTTATTGTGGGCAGTCTAAGGCACACCTGTGCACTAATCATGGTGTCTAATCAGCATCTTGATATGGCACACCTGTGAGGTGGGATGGATTATCTCAGCAAAGGAGAAGTGCTCACTATCACAGATTTAGACTGGTTTGTGAACAATATTTGAGGGAAATGGTGATATTGTTTATGTGGAAAAAGTTTTAGATCTTTGAGTTCATCTCATACAAAATGGGAGCAAAACCAAAAGTGTTGCGTTTATATTTTTGTTGAGTATATATACGTATATGTATATATATATACTTGAAACATGGCCAAGGATACTAGGGAAGTGTGGGATGAGCTGCTTGGTCTACTACCACCATGACCTGGAAAAGCGGCAGAAAATGAATGATTCTTCATGAATGAATGAACATGAACATGAATGATTCGTGTTGCGTAAAGATTTGGTTTATTATCTCGGCCAACAATGACAGACGCTTTGACAAATTCTACCTCATGTGGACAATTCCAGAACCCACCTCTGTCCACTAATAAAATGTGTTGGAAGCTGGACAAACTGGACTGAAGACCTGAGAGGAGTCGAGGAACAAGCAGATGTTACTGTGATGATGATGTTTGTAGAGACCTGTCTTGTGTGTGTGTGTGTGTGTGTGTGTGTGTGTGTGTGTGTGTGTGTGTGTGTGTGTGTGTGTGTGTGTGTGTGTGTGTGTGTGTGTGTGTGTGTGTGTGTGTGTGTGTGTGTGTGTGTGTGCAGGCTGAGACGAAGAACAAAAAGTGTCCCAACAAACTCGAGATTTGACCTGCAGACTATTCTGGGTTCCTGGTTCTTTGCCAGATGACTTGCCTCTTCTCATCTTTTGAAGTTCTTCTGGAGTTTGACCTTGTGTGAGCAGACGGCGCTGTCTCCGCCCTCAGGGTATAACGAGAGCGACAACACAGGAGAGGCTGCGTGACGACCGGACGGACAAACCTGCTCCTGAAGCTGAGGTGGGCGGGGCTTATTAGCACAGGTGTACTGTCAGAGCGAGCAGGTACACAGATCCACACCTTAACGCTGCAGAGAGTGCACGCTGGAGGGTAACCTTCGCTCTCTGGGTTTCTCTGCCCTCCCGCTCCGTCCTGGACTCTGTCTGCAGACGCGTGAGACGCTGAAGGTTTGGACGTGCCCGTGTGAAAGGATCCTCCTCGGGGAGTCACTTCATGCCTCCTATTGTTTGCCTACCTGTCCTGAATCCTGCCGGGCAGGTTTTGTCATTTTTACTTTCGCAGAGTAAAGTGCTTTTCCTTTGTCGCTGAGCTTCTCAGCATTTGAAATGTTTAGTCCAGCAGTTTGAAAGCCTGAAGACACTGAGGGGATCCTGGTATCCATGGAGTTCAGTCTGAGCGGCCTGTCTTCACTGAAAGACGATGACAGTCCGCTCTACGTTCAGCCTCACTACAAAGAGTCTTACCGCCTGGCCATCTACGCTCTGCTGTGTGGCGGCAAAGAGGCCTACGAGGAGTTCCTGCGAGCGGAGCAGATCAGCCACTTCCTGTCAGAGGAGGAGATCTTCTTCATTTTGGAGAATGCCGAGCTGCCCGTCGCCACCTCCACAGAGTTGGATGGGAGTCACGTCTCCCAGGACCTTGGCCTCTCCACCTACTTCCCAACCGAATCGGACGAAGAGGTTCCCGACCTTGACCTGGGCTGGCCGGAAGTCACGCTGGACACCACAGAGACGAGCATCAGCCTGCTGTTCCACCCGCCCAGAGAAAACACGCCGAGCATCAAAGAGGTGGTGCGGAAGCAGATTCAGGAGGCCAAGGAGGTGAGGATGAGGAGGAAGGTGTGGAATCCTGAGTGAGTGAGTGAATGTTCCTTTGCACGTATACCTGCAGTATCGGTGTAAAGTTTGTGGCGTGTTTAGTTCATGAGTTGTTGTTTGCACTCAAACATGCAAACAAACAGAATCATGACATCACGATGTTCTGGTGCCGCCTAAAGCATGATATCAAAGCTGGTCACGGCATGTTCTGTGACGGTTCCACTACTTACCATTTTAACCGACAGTAACACCGAAAAAAGAAAAATAACCCGCACCTAATTAGAACATTTATCTTTAAAGTGTGTAAATAAAAAAGGAGTTGACATGAAGAATCTATAAATAAACCACAGATGACATTCTGCTCACCAGACCGGAAATTCTTCCTGGTATCCATTTGGTGTCAACGACGTGTTTCAGCTCGATACTGGAACCGGATTATTGCTGTTGTCAGTGAAACCAGGAGAATACTCCAAGTTCAGCAAAATATCTTTCTCACAGATTTTCCATAGAAACAGCTTATGAAGACTGAAGGTAAAGTTTGCAGGACGGCGTAGAGGAGATCAGATCTGTTTGCTTGTATTTACAGCCCCAAATCAAAAACAGTTGGTGTCGTATGGAAAGTGAAAATAATAATAAACAAGCAACAACACACGGTCTGTTGTGTGGGCCGCTGAAGAGGAGGTACTGCTGGCCCACCACCACCAGAGGGCGCCCTGCTTGAAGTGCGGGCTTCAAGCACGAGAGGGCGTCGGAGCAACAGAGAGTGACAGCTGTCACTCGTCATCAGCAACAGCTGTCACTCAATCTACCATCACCATAAAAGCCGGATTGCAACTCCACCTCCCCGCCGAGAAATCAGCTACCACTCAGGTAACCTTCTCTGTGGTGAGTATTATTGTAACTAAACATTGTTCTGTGTGCAGCCGTATTCCTGTGGACTAAGTCTGAAGCTGGATTGGCGGATAGTGGGAGTGCGACGTCTTCGCCTCTCACTCCTTCCAGAGAAGAGACTGACAGGAGCTGCACGGGTGATTCGGTTTCTGGAGGTGGAGGTTCTCCCTCCCGGAGGAACTGAGTACGGAGAGATTACTGGGTGTGTATCCACACACCCACCATTAACTGTTTCTGTTTCTGCCAGCAGTACCAGGTCTGACAGCTGGAGACGGTGGCCACCTGGGACCCAGGACTTGGCGGCTCCGGTGTTCTTCAGATCCGTTGGCGGTGGAAGCCGTGTGGGATCCGGCTCTTCTCTGGACAGACGTCTTCTATCCTCGAGCCTGCCCACATTTCACCTTGTGTATGATTGACTCTACTCCTCAACTGCAATTGTCTGTATTCCGTTGTGCATTTCACAACATTAAATTGTTACTTTTTGGCTTAATCCATTGTCCGTTCATTACCGCCCCCTGTTGTGGGTCCGTGTCACTACACTTTCACAACACGGTCGTGATTCTTACATTTACTTTGAAACTGTATGAACCCAAGATATTTAACATTTTGTCATCAACTTCATTTAATTCATTAATGTACATCTACTCCTGCATTTAAGGCCGACAACACATTCCAAAAAACATTTGAGATGGGAAATATAGGGCTAGTAATCAATAAATAAACAGGTGATTGTAATCATGATTTGGTGCAAAAACAGTGTCTATGACAGGTGAAGTGTTTAGTTGCAAAGATGGGCAGATGGTCTCCACTTTGTCAAAAAAAAAAAAAAAAGGGAGAAATTCATTGAAATGTTTAAAAACAATGTTTCTCAAAAAAACATTGGAAGGGAATTTGCATATTTCTCCCTCTACAGTGCATAATGACATTAAGCAATTTAAAGAAGCTGGAGGAATTCTAGTACATAAAAGTCAAGGGTGCAGGCTGAAGCTGAACACTGTGATCTCCAATCCCTCAGACAGCATGAACCATCATTCATGAATAGCTGATATAACCACATAGGCAAGAGATTATTTTGGGAAAACTTTGTCGAGCATGACACTATAGTTATGTTCAGAAATGTCACTTATAACTTTATTGTGCAAAAAAGAAGCCACGTGTTAGCAGCGTTGACTTCTCTGGGCTCAGAGACATCTGGGTTGGACCATCACACAGTAGAAACATTTACTGTGGTCAGATGAATCAATATTCCCAAACTCTTTTGGAAGAAATTAATGCTGTGTGCTCCAGACCGAAGATGAAAAGGACCATCCAGGCTGTTATCAGCAACAAGTCTAAAAAGCCAGGTTCTGTCATGGTCTGGGGTTGTGTTCGTGTCCTTGGCAAAGAAAATTTACACTCTGTGATGGCAGCATTAGTGCAGAAAAGTACACTGAGATTTTAGAGCAACAGAATGCTGCCTTCAAGATGACATCTTTTCCAGGGGTGTCCATGCATTTTTCAACAGAACATTGCAAAACCACATTCTGCACATATTACAAAGAGATGGCTGCAGAAGAAGAGATGGGTACTAGACTGGCCTGCCTGCAGTCCTGACCTGTCCTTAACAGTGAATGTATGTAGAATTTTAAAACAAAAAAAAAAGTGATAACAGTGACCCTGAACTGCTGTGCACCTTAAAGTGTGTTTGCAAAAAAGATGGGCTGAAGTAGCACCTGGTGTCGCCAACCAAACGCCCCCTAAAACTCACCTCCCACCCCCGCCTTAACTGCGCATGCATCATTTCAGAGCATCAGCAGCGATTCACTGATTTTCACCTCGTTTCTGCTTCAAACTGATTCCAGTCATCATCTATCTCAGCAACAGATATCTGAAACTTTTGTACAACAATCATTTCCACAAAAATTCAGCATTATTTCATCATAAAAGGCAGGCAAGCAATCAGAGCGCGTCTGAGTCTGACGTGCTGCTTCGCCCACGTCATTTAGGTATGTTGATATGGCGTGTTCAGGTCCCTTACCAAAAGAAAATATATTTACCAATATATTTTCTTTAATATATTGAAATATATTTCAATACATTATTACCTCCAATACATTATATATTGTAAATACATGGATTAATATATTGTTGATACATATATTACACACCATATTATATATTCACAAAATATATTGCAATATATTGTAAAATATACAAATGATTGCCGCTTTCCATATATTACAATATATTTAGCATGAATATATAATATACGAGGTCTATTAGAAAAGTATCCGACCTTATTATTTTTTTCAAAAACCATATGGATTTGAATCACGTGTGATTACATCAGACATGCTTGAACCCTCGTGGGCATGCAAGAGTTTTTTCACGCCTGTCAGTTACGTCATTCGCCTGTGGGCAGTCTTTGAGTGAGGAGTCGTCCACCCGCTCGTCGATTTTTTTTTCATTGTTTAGGAATGGCTCAGAGACTGTTGCTTTGTTTGATAAAAATTTTTTCAAAACTGTAAGGCACAACTGAGTGGACACCATTCAATAAATTCAGCTGGTTTTCGGTAAAAATTTTAACGGCTGATGAGAGATTTTGGTCTGGTGGTGTCGCTTTAAGGACGGTCCACGGCACCTGACGGCGATCTGCGCTTCGAGGCGGCAGCGTCTCGCCGTTTCAAGTTGAAAACTTCCACATTTCAGGCTCTGTTGACGCAGTAAGTCGTCAGAGAACAGAGAACTTTCAGAAGAAGTCGGCATGAGGAGTTTATTCGGACATTCCATTGTTAACGGTCATTTTGTAATGAAAGAACGTGCGGGCAGAGTCGCATGTCAGGCTGGACCCGACCGCGGGGGGTCGCGGCAGGAAAAACACCTCCGTTGGAAATCTTAACGGGCAAGTTGGAACATGCCCAAGCTGTTAAACAATTTCTCAGTTACTCACTTGTTGAAAGCCATTAAAAGCCGCCTGAATTCTACAAATGGTTTTCAACACGGAGGTGTTTTTCCTGTCGCGGCGCACACAGATTTGCCGAGTCGTCACGGAAACGACTCGGCGAATTTGCGCGTACGTCTTTCATTAAAAAAAATGTCCTTAAACAGTGGAATGTCCGCATAAATTCCTCATGCCGGCCTCTTCTGAATCTTCTCTGTTCTCTCACGATGTCCTGGGTGAATTAAGCCTTAAATTAGGATGTTTTCAGCTCGAAACAGGCCGACGACAGCGCCTGGAAGCGCTGCAGGATGTCCCGCTCCGTGGGAAGTCCTTACACCGACAGAAACACCCCATAATCTCTCATCAGCCGTTAAACTTTTCACAGAAAACCAGCTTAATTTCTCGAATAGTGTCCACTCGGATATTCCTCACAGGTCCAGAAAAAATTTTGATAAAGCAACGCGCGCCGTCTCGAGCAGCGTGTGAAACAAAGGAATTCAGCCGAGAGGGCGGGACCACATCTCACTCAAGGCCTGCCCACAGGGAAATGACGTCACCGACACGCGTGAAAAAACTCACACATGCGCACGAGGGTTCAAGCATGATTGGTGTAATCGCATGTCATTCAAATCCATATAGTTAAAAAAAAAATAAAAGGGTCGGTTTATTATCTAAGAGACCTTGTATGTCTTTATATATCCCAAAATATATGTAATTTTATGTTTATAAATATCAGCCATCATGTATTGCAATTTATATGGGCAAATGTATTGGTATTTTATGTAAAAATATATTGTCACATATATGTTCAATATATGGTAAATGTATTATACATGTGTGGAAAATTATATGGAAACATACATTAAATATATGTACATTTATAATGTTTAATATATGGTACAATACATTTTAAATATATGTTAAATAATATGGAGAACATCCTGAACTTCTTGTATAAATACAAACATGTATACGATAATCAACACAAACTCATGGGTATCCATCAAATTCACCTTTATTTTCTTTTGAGGCCCAAATCCTCAGGATGTTGAGGTAGATTTTACCAGTACAAACTTTGAACATGTTCAGAGACTCAGTTGAAACAAACTTCCACAGTGCAACATGCTGGTATTCAAAATTTAAATTAAAGCAACTTAAAACGTTCAGCAACTCTTTTATGAAATTGAACAATATATATATACAACCTTTCACCGTGCAACACATACTGGTATAAAAATAACAAACTTTCAGCAACAGTTTTATATAATTGAACAAATATATATATATATACTCAACAAAAATATAAACGCAACACTTTTGGTTTTGCTCCCATTTTGTATGAGATGAACTCAAAGATCTAAAACTTTTTCCACATACACAATATCACCATTTCCCTCAAATATTGTTCACAAACCAGTCGAAATCTGTGATAGTGAGCACTTCTCCTTTGCTGAGATAATCCATCCCACCTCACAGGTGTGCCATACCAAGATGCTGATTAGACACCATGATTAGTGCACAGGTGTGCCTTAGACTGCCCACAATAAAAGGCCACTCTGAAAGGTGCAGTTTTGTTTTATTGGGGGGGGGATACCAGTCAGTATCTGGTGTGACCACCATTTGCCTCATGCAGTGCAACACATCTCCTTCGCATCATCCGTGAAGAGAACAACTCTCCAACGTGCCAAACACCAGCAAATGTGAGCATTTGCCCACTCAAGTCGGTTACGACGACGAACTGGAGTCAGGTCGAGACCCCAATGAGGACGACGAGCATGCAGATGAGCTTCCCTGAGACGGTTTCTGACAGTTTGTGCAGAAATTCTTTGGTTATGCAAACCGACTGTTCCAGCAGCTGTCCGAGTGGCTGGTCTCAGACGATCTTGGAGGTGAACATGCTGGATGTGGAGGTCCTGGGCTGGTGTGGTTACACGTGGTCTGCGGTTGTGAGGCTGGTTGGATGTACTGCCAAATTCTCTGAAACGCCTTTGGAGATGGCTTATGGTAGAGACATGAACATTCAATACACGAGCAACAGCTCTGGTTGACATTCCTGCTGTCAGCATGCCAATTGCACGCTCCCTCAAATCTTGCGACATCTGTGGCATTGTGCTGTGTGATAAAACTGCACCTTTCAGAGTGGCCTTTTATTGTGGGCAGTCTAAGGCACACCTGTGCACTAATCATGGTGTCTAATCAGCATCTTGGTATGGCACACCTGTGAGGTGGGATGGATTATCTCAGCAAAGGAGAAGTGCTCACTATCACAGATTTAGACTGGTTTGTGAACAATATTTGAGGGAAATGGTGATATTGTGTATGTGGAAAAAGTTTTAGATCTTTGAGTTCATCTCATACAAAATGGGAGCCAAACCAAAAGTGTTGCGTTTATATTTTTGTTGAGTGTATATATGAGGTCTGTGAGAAAAGTATCTGACCTTATTATTTTTTTAAAAAACCATATGGATTTGAATCACGTGTGATTACATCAGCCAAGCTTGAACCCTCGTGCGCATGCATGAGTTTTTTCACGCCTGTCAGTGACGTCATTCGCCTGTGAGCACTCCTTGTGGAAGGAGTGGTCCAGCCCCCTC